>NW_028301610.1:31909772-32212803 GCF_987345545.1 Pholcus phalangioides | reverse complement strand
TGTAGGTGTCAGAGACGGATCCAAGGCGGATCGAGAGAGAGATGATATTGTGTAGGTTCGTTGGATGATTATTTTAAGCGTCAGACCAATTTTCTTATATTATTCGGCTCTTGAGAGGGCGATAGAACCCCTCTTCCCATATCTGGATCCGTGTCTGGTAGGTCCACGAGTTAAGAGGATCCTACCCAAGATGACACTGACTAAATGGGTAGGTGACTGATAACCGAAACCACAAGAGAAATGCCCCCTTCTAAAAAAATCATTGAGGGCAATCGCCCCATTTATCACCCCGGAGTCCCTCCTGCATACTTTTTCATGGAACAGATTCAGCGAGGAGCATGGTACGGAGCCCTGCTACGGAATGTGGGGGACCATGGCTGGGAGACTGTTCATAAATTCTTTGAGGACATATTACACTTCCTTTTAAATGAGTTCGTAAACAAGGAGATGGAGCAGCAGACGAACAACGTCTTTGCCAGGAATAGTACCCAATGAGGTGACGATGTGAATGCGAGCTCATCTGCCCGTTAAAAAGAAAAGCAACAGACCTACATCAATACAGATATTCAATTATCGCACTTCATTCATAGTTTGAAAAACAGATGGCAGCACTGAAAAAATCACGCACAACACCAAGAACGCGCTCGGACTGTTAGGTACACATGTGCACTTCCGGCACACACTAACCACTGCTTCTGTGGTCACATCACGGGACTGGTATTATGGACATGGGACTGGGAATATTCCGAGATACGCCAGGAATTTTTAAACATCTACGCGATTCCACTCACCAACGCTGTCAAGCGTGTGCGTCTTTGAGCAGTTTCTGTAACTTCATTGCATCTTTAAAACGTCTGGGTGATAAGAAGCATTTCATTCCTCCCTGTCTCATTTCTCGTCCTTTGTGTCGATTAGCACTTGAAAATGAAGTTTGCAACACTGCAGGCCTGAATGATTCTGATTTGCCATAATTGCATTGCATTCCTGTATAGCTTCAATTTTAGATGATTAAAATTTAGAATCTCGTCCACATGGTCTCTCTAACAGGGATTTGAAGCAGAGATGAGAATGTTATATTCTGACAGGTGGCTGCTGCATTAGACTCTAATGATATAAAGGAGATTGAACATTGTCTGCACATTCCATTCTGCATGAACGAAATTAAAATCTTAATTTCCTGTTCTAACATATCGTGTGGTGCTGTCAGAAAAATTCCCGATTCCACCTGATTCTTTCCAATCTGAAGTAGGTCGCTCAAAGATTTTAGCAACAAATTCATTTTTATAGTCACAGGGCTGAAACTCTGCAAATCACCAAATCACCTGAACACTCTGCGAGCTGAACTAGCATCTGCAGAGCTTAGAGTGCAAATCTTTGACTGAAACTCTGAATCTGAAAACCTTACGGTTGAAACTCTGCATCTGCAAACCTTACGGTTAAAAATCTGCATCTGCGAAACTTACGGCTAAAAGTCTATATGCAGTATTAAAACGGAACCTTACGGATCAAACTGTGCATCTGTAAACCCTAAGGTTGGAACTCTGAATTTGCAACCTAACGGCTGAAACTCTTCGCCTGCAAATCACTTGCCACGAAGGTTTCTCCTGATTCAAGAGAATGTTGAAATGACATGCAGAACCAGGTTTGGACGGAAGGACAGCTCTAAGGCAACAACTGAATGCTTGAACTGGATAAAAAGAGCAAACGATCTCTGAGAGCACTTTGGGATCTAGAATTATGATGATGTAAAAACAGTTCATGAAAGACAGACTTTAGTCATTATTTGAACTTTGTGAACAGATGACTGAAAACTGTGAAGTTTTCAGTCATCTACCCTTCTGAGGTAACAGTACCAGAAGCACTGACATGAGGAAAACAATGGATGGAGTACCTAGGGTTACCAGAAGCCCCATCTAAACGCAAATTCTAGGGATCTGGAAGTGGGTGAGATGTATTCCACTTTGTATATTAGTGAATAATTGTGCGGGTAATTATGGGGGATTTCACGTACTCTGAACTCCCCCGTTCCGGCGCTTATGAATAGTATGCAGGGCCGTCTTAAGAGCATCATGGGCCCCCGGGCCAATTGGTTTTCCTGAGGCCCTACCTGGAAAATTCTCGGAAATTTCAGTTAGTTCTCATTTTTGTGAGGCCCCTCTTCTCTTGAGGCCCCCGGGCCGTGCCCGGGTGGGCCCATGCGTTAAGACGGCACTGATAGTATGTTGCCTGTTGAGTAGGACTGCTACCACAGCTCCAGAGTTCTGAAAGAAAACGACGACCATTTGCAGCACTTTGGTAGGAAATTTTCCATCCTCATCTACCCAGATTCCAGATTATCGTTTGTTTTTCTAATCGCATGTGCATCCATAAATCCAGGTTTCATCATGGGTATGGTAATATGCTATATTAAATATTCTTAATTCTCTCTGTAGAATTTCTCCAACATAAACTGACACCAGTCCTAACGAGCCTGTTTCTGTGCTTTTGTCGGCAAGTGTGGCTCTTAACAAATTGAAACTTTCTCTAATCTGAAAAGTCGATGCAAAATGGTTTGCACTGCAAATACTACAATACCCAGGACCTGTTGAGTCTCCCGGTACTTAATATTTCGATTTCACTTTAAATGACAAACAAGTACAAGGTGTTGTACAAATGACAACATGTACAAGGTTCCATGTACTACCAGATCTCCAAGCACTACAGCTTCGGCTGGTTACGTAGTAATCCTCTTCCAAAATCTGTCAGTTTACGTTAAATTTCATGATACCACTATACAACTGTTGCTCTGAATGTCACAATGATCCCAAAAGAGGGTGTAAGAGAGTGTACTGTATAACGCATTAGATGAAAGGCAGGGTGCTTTGATCCAGACGGGTTTACAGCCACATATATCCTTATTTCCCCCCCCCCAAAGGATTACGTACTGAAAATGGTTCAGAGACATACTTTGTGACTGCTGCTAGATACCGTGATATAGTGCAGAACCTGGTGGTACCTCAGCTACGAGAAAGACAGTCGTGATTCCAGCCGCTGTGATTGTCGAGTGGTCATAGTGACGGACTCGCGTTGCGAGGACACGGGTTCAAACCCCACCGTTGCCACAGTGGTGGTCGGGTGAAATTGGTTTTCTGTGGTTTCCAACTTCGAGGCGCAAATGTGGGCCGATCTCCTCGTTAAAAAGTCTCACCAAAGAGAGCAACAGACCTCTACACAACGATACAATTATTCAATCATTACACTTCACCCTTAGTTAGAAAAACTGATGGCAGATGGCCGCACTACACATAACGACCATTACACAGAACAAAATTTCACCTCAGGTTCACTACACGTGCACGCACATTCTAACATGTACCAATTCGTTAGAAATTTCGCAGAGGAATGTGGACGAGGTGTGTGTGGGGTTTAGTAGTATCCATGATTCCTCCTCTTTCATGAAAGATGGTGCACTTCTCCTAAAATTGAAGAATTTTTTTTTTGTCCACATGTCACTAATAATCGAGTAGTTTGGGGCATTTTTCTGCCCCCCTCCCGCCACGCCGCCTCCATGTTCTTCAGATCAAAGATGGCATAGTGAGAATATTTTAAAGCAGTGGTTCTGAAATTTTTTGCATCCGTGGCTCCCTTGTCACGACAAGTTTTATCCGCGGCTCTCTATAATTGTCTGAAAAGAATAATTTCAAAGCACTCATATGGTTTCTAGCGCCCCTAAGTGTCTCGACGCACACTTCGATAAGCATAGTCTTGAAGGATGTGGTGGAGTGCTGGAAGAACTCAACGTTAGCACTATTGAAACAAAGTATAGTGCTGCTTGTGATATAAAGGTTTTTTTTTTTACCAGGCAGGAACCTGGCTCTGTCCCGCTAGGGATATAAGCCATTTACTCAGCTGAGTTGGTCCGTGCTGGAGAGTGCTGAATGTGTCCGACCGGGGCGCCCTGGAGATACATTCGATGGCTCCCCGCTCCGGCACATCCAACCCTCTAGCCTTCCCATCCATATTGACGGCCCCTATCCCGTCCCGTCCCATCAGGCTGGCAAAGCAGCAGGGGGCGCCCCTGTGGGCCACTCGTTCCGACTTGTAAGATATGATGAAATTCTGATGAAATATGATCAAAATTCATGATTATGATGAAATTCTGATGAAATATGATCAAAATTCATGATTATGATGAAATTCACCACCCAGCAAAGCCCCACCTCTCCATGATTTATTCATCAAGTTGTACTTTTTACAATTATGTACAAAAGCCGATGCTGGCACCCATTGGGCCTATTAGAAAGTCCAGCGAGGTATTTTGCTGCCTTTCGATCGTTCGTCTTCCCGGGATGCTGACATTGCATGTGCAGTTTGTTTTCTGCCCCGCGACAGCATGCCACCTCAGGGCGCAGAAAAGATCGTATTCCATATACCAATGTTGTTTTAAATAGTCAGATCTGGCCCTCCCGGGGCCCGCTGGAGAAGTCTCCAAAATGATATAAAGGTTGATCGTCTACGGTAGCGGTAGCCCAGGTAGATAGGATACTCGCCTAAAGTAGTAAAGGATGTTAGAGGTGTCGCGAGTTCGATATCCGATTTGTCTTTGTCAGAAACTTTCCTGATGCAGGGGGTACAAGAGAAACGGCGACATATGACAACGGAAAAAAAGGTTGCTACCATAGGGAGTCCCACAACGAGAGGTTAGCGCACCAACCTCTTAGCGAGTATGAAAAAGGGCTGCCGTTCGGGATCGGCAATAAATTGTAGGTCCTGGTCGAATTAGCCCTCGTGTGCAGAAAATGACCGTGGTGCGACAAAAATGATCAAATCAGATGAAATGATCATATCTACGTTCAGCGGTTGAACGTAGCAGTCAATCGCCTTCAAATGACACAAATTTATAATCGAGCTGTATGACTCACCGAAAGGTGTGATAACAGAATGAAAACAAAATATATTCCAGTTTATCCCGCTTATAAACTTCCCACTTAGATCGTTCTCCCGCTCAGTACGACTTATTTTTTGTGATCCCAACTTCCACTAATACTCATCGAGATTTCTCGTTTAAATCCGCTTTTTTTCCCGCTTACAACGTTTTTATGGTTTTTTTCCAAAAAAACCATTCTAAGCGGGATTCACTGTGTGTGTTGTGTGTGTGTAATGCGTTTCTAAACACTCCTTTTTCGTTTCGTTAGCATGTAGCTATAAAGGTTCTTTCTATCGGGAGATTTTGCAATAATTTTTTTCAATTGCAAAATCGTAAACGCATTATCAAAATAGTATACGTACAAATTTTGTGATATTGATCAAATTATATTTAGACCAGTATCTAATTATATTAGTTGCATTTTTGGAATGCTCTGAACAGACTAACTTATTTTATGTACACTCTGTATTATGTCATCCACAGACAATTTGTAAATTCAAACAAGTTAGAATCATCTCTCTCCAGGTATCTAAGTTAGATGCACTGACCAGGTTCCTCTTAGTGCAGTTGAACATTGTCATGTTGGACTGCCTATAAAACACAAATTTTTCCATTAACTCATCGTTAAGAATTCTGATACAACAACAAGAACTTCCATTCTTTGCATTAATCATCATTCAGATGATACTCATAAATTCATCTATGCATGTTTCCAGTCCTCTGAATTACCAAGTCTTTTCCATGAGCGTAAAAATGGTAGAGTTTTTCTCAATCGTTTTTATATGCAATAATATTTATGAAGGAAAAACTATTGATAACTCGAGAATCAGTGGCTGAAACCTCAATGAAATATATGGCCAAACCTTCACGCATCGGTACGAGATGTTTCCCATTCATCATTACTTATACAGTCATCTGTTGCATACAATATATGAATAGTATCTACAATTCTGTCTCATCTGGAATTCACATCTCGCGGATTACGAATTGGTTCTGTTGAACTTGGTGGCTGAAACCCCTTTCCAGTGAGAAGACTTCACTCTCTGTGTCTGTGAGATCCTTATCATACCACATTGACTTATACAGGATGCGGAATAATTCCTCGATGTGAGACGAGAAAGAATATTTATTTTTCTTGTTATATTGTCTTCGTAACAAGGTTCAGTCGAGTCTGACGACAACTGTTTTATTCTTCGGCCCTTTCCTTTTGATTTTTCTCATCTATTATCATTGGTGATCGCCCTGCATCCTTTTGAGAGTCTGCTCTTTGCTATCTAGTGTGAAAATGGACACCTATCGGCGACCACGAACTACAAAAGGCCATCAATAAGGTCTCTGAACGCCAGACAAAATCTTTGGGGCGTGCAGTCGTGAGGTGTGGCCAATCTGAACATTTAGCCTTGTTTTACAAGGCTTTGTACATGAAAAAAAAGATGACGATGCTCTAACAAGCTACTGTAAATTGCAGAGTTATTTTTTCACGGAAAGACTATGTCTGGAGAAAACAATTGAATTTATAACTAACCGACGTTTTTCAATTTTTTTCTGTCCACCCACATTCTTATGAACTTATTAAAACTTCTATGACCTCACATGATCTCAGCTGTTTATATAGACGGTCGATAAAAACTTCGAAATTCGAATACTGTTTCATACTCAGCTTTCCAGTTTCATCGGTTCTCCAGCGCTAACATTCCAAACATTTACAAGTTACAGCAGACATCTTCAGCAGCACATATATATAGATGTTGCTCTCTCTCTCAGATATCAACACTTGCAATAGACATCTTCATGCCACTGATGTTCTGTACAAAAAAAAAACCACGATGTTTACCCTAATGTCAAGAAAAACTCATTTCTACTAGTAAAGACAGACGTTTTTCTTCTTTGATGCCATACCATCAGATGACCTACATTTTAGTAAACATCTTCAGTGACATAGATGTTGCTCTTTACACGTCTGGGCATTTCGCCCTTCAGACATCAACACCTACAATAGACATCTCTATACTACTGAATTCTTTCGCAAAATACATGATGTTTAACCTAAATCGTCAATAAACACTTTTCCTCCCTGGCAAAGACAGGTTTATTTTTCTTCTTTAGCGCCTCAGTCACAGATGTCTACGTAGCTGTATAGAGTATAGACAAAATATTCTGGTTTCAATACAACAATTGGATCACTGCCCAACATCCCAGTACTAGTAGTTTCCGTCTTACACCTACAACTTCGAAAAAACCTTCCCTAGATCTTCTCCAGTTGCCTTACGACACACAATCCTTACCAATCGATTCTCTCTCCAGCAAAACATAAAAAAACACCCAGTTTTTATTTCAGTTCCAGACAACAAATTTCCAAAACATTTTCCCACTGACCTTTAACATATGTTATAATATAAAATAACACATTAATTCACACACAAGTTTAACTAATCACGGATCTTTTTCACCCTCCGTAACATAAGAAAAAACGCGAGGGGTAGTGTTACTTCTTCTCACCTTAACTGTGAACCGTGCCGAAATAAAAACACAACAAAAATAAAATACACCAGCTATATACGAACATTACACACATACACACACACCTCAATTTGCTGTACATACACACCAGGGCAAGGAAAAAATAATAATAATAATACACAAAAAAGAACAAGAGAATCATTTTTCATATGAGAAGTTTGTTATCTCGTGTGATCAAAACGTGGGTTTTCAACGATTCGGATATTCTTTTCCAAGCTATTGCTCGTGTTCTTTTTGGACCTCCTTCGGCGTATATCGAGTGTCTACCATTACCACCACGGTATAAAGTATTAAAAAACAAAAAAAAAGGTGAGGTACAGGTAAGATCGGTACCAACAAAAAAAGAGAAGGTTCTCTATCTATTACCTACCCCCTCATCATTATTATTTTTATTTTTTAATATTATTACTACGATGATCCGCCATTTCAAGTTTTCCATTTGGCAGCATAAAAATATATGTATAAAAATATATATATATATATAAAAAAAACCGTGCCCGTCAATTTGGCTATGACTAATAACCGCATTCGTTACCGGAGGGCGTGACCGGGAATTCGCATTCGGCAAATCATAACTCATATAAATTATACATTTTCATCCTATCCTTCTAGCTGCTGGTTGGATTGGACCGATCACGATATGTAATACGCCCCGGAGCATCCGCACGCACGCATATGCTAGAACCTTCTATAATATATATTATATATGATTTTTTTTTTTTCTCTCTTCATATACGTATGTTCGC
Source organism: Pholcus phalangioides (assembly GCF_987345545.1). Taxonomy (NCBI): domain Eukaryota; kingdom Metazoa; phylum Arthropoda; class Arachnida; order Araneae; family Pholcidae; genus Pholcus; species Pholcus phalangioides. The sequence goes on along the minus strand of NW_028301610.1, from coordinate 32,204,631 downwards.
TTTCTGACTCTGTTCGACTGTTTTATCCTCCCTTAGCAATCTATCAGACATACTGAGTCTTCTCACCCGATCTCTCCATTCTCCACCACTGTACGCATTCTAGTATGGTAGTAAGTAGTAGGACCGGATGATGCGGTCATTGCTCATCTCCTCCTGATATGGCCTCCAACTAATCAAAATGAAAAAAAAAAAATGAAGTATAGAGATATATAATATTGGCTAGATTTTCATTAATATCATTCATTCGTTTTCTTTTATATTTATACGTTTATTATCTCTTGGTGGATTGGTGGAAAAAAAAGAGAGAGAGAGAGAATGGAGTTTGGTTGTGGGATCATTAAAAATTGTGCTTTTTCAAGGACGATGGAGAATGGGGTGTTTCGATAGTGGTTTAAGATGTATTGTTTGTTGTCTGAGTCCGATGTGAAATTGATGATTATTGGAAAATGTGGTCGTGTTCGAATCAATTTTGTTGTTGCTGGTTTAGCGTGTTGTTGTGAGCGTATATTATGGGTTCAAAGTGACTTGTGTCGAGTTTCTGTGTCATTAGGAACAGTGGTGTATCATCGGGGGTAATGAGCCCAGGGTGGTGAATTTTCGAGGAAAAATTAGTAGAACTGGAGAAGGGCCGCAAAATGTGTATAACCCTAAATAAGTTCGCCTCTGCTGGGGAAGTAAGGGACTAGGACAGTGTGAGTGACAAAAAAATTACCTACAGAGTTTTCAAGCACGTGAGTGGGCAAAAGAGTGGCGGCCTAGAGAGTTTGCAAGCACGTGAGTGAGCAAAAAGATGACTTAGAGCGTATGCAAGCATGTGAGTGAGCAAAAGGATGACTTAGAGCGTATGCAAGCATGTGAGTGACCAAACGAGTGATACAGAGCGCGTGCAATCATGTGAATGAAAAAAAAAAGACTTGGAACATGAGTAAACGTGTAAATTATCAAAAGAGTAACCTATACAGTTACTAACCATGTCAGTGAGTGGCCAAAAGAGTGACATAGAACGTGTGCAAGCATGTGAGTGACCGAAACTGTTCAAGCATGTGAGTGACCGAAACTGTGCAAGCATATGAGTGACCAAAACAGTGTGCAAGCATGTGAATGACTAAAAGAGTGACTTAGAGACAGAGGTGTACTTTTAGGAGTGGAGAGAGGCCAGCGGGTTATAGCACGTAGGGAATTCGAGGAAAGAGTAGTCAAGAAAATGAGACTAGAATGGGCGAAGAATGGCAAAATTCTTGTAGCCCGCAAGCGGCAAAACCATAAATGAGGCCTCTGATTGGGAACTGTATATAGCAGTCGTTTTTAAATTTTTGTCACCCGTGGCTCCCTTTCCCAATTTATGATTCATCAGCTGCTTCCCAGAATAGTTTGGGGTAGATATTTTCTCATATAGAAGAACTACTTCAAAACATAAATGGGCACACAAATGAATATCTCCAGCTCACCGCGACACCCCCGACAAAGGTTGGCGGCGCATACTTTGAGAAACGCTGCTATATAGAGTGTTATACTAGTAGATGAATTTGGTTCCTTATCGTTGAAAAAATTCAAGAAAATTGGAGCAATAATTCGATTTTGCACGTGATAATTATATTTTTTTGTTATGGGAATATTTCGTTTTAATTTTTTTAAATTTCCTTCTTATGATTATAAATTTCTTATAAAATTTAGTTCCTTATAAAATTTAATTTCTTATAAAATTAAATGATCCATTTCTTAAAAACATTTTCACAATTTTTAGTTTTCTATTGAAAACTTCTACAAACTTCTATTTTAGTTTTGAAAATTTCCACAATTTCGACTTTTTTGGGTTTACTTAATATTTGAATATTTTCGAAACTTTCTCCAAGTTTCTAGAACATTTTTAGAATTGCTAAGCACATACGAATGTTTGAAAGTTTCCCCAGTTTTGAACTTTATTTAATTTTCAATTTTATTTTAAATTAATTTAATTTAAAATTTTTTAAAATTTTATTTTAAATTTATTTTAAATTTATTTTATTTATTTTTATATAGTTCTAAAAACTGTCTGGATTGTTTCTAATTTTTAAATATTTTTCTGGGACTTTTTTTTCATTTCTACTTTTTTTCAATTAAAAAAAAATTTTATGTCTTATTTCTTTATTTTTAATTTTCAATTTTAACTTTTTCTAAAATATTCAGAATTATATTTTATATTTTTTTTTTTCAAATTCTCTGGATTATTACCAATTTTTCCAAATTTTTCTTTGGAAATTTAAAAATTTCGAGTTTTTTATAGCATATGACTGAGCCATTTCAGAATTATTCACAATATTTTTAGCTCTTTAATTTTTATGAAAATATTTTTCACAATGTCAAAAAATAATTAAATTATCCTAATTGATTTTCTTCCCAAGTTTTTTAAAAATATTTTTAGGGAATATTAAAATATTTTGTTTTACTTCCTCTTTTAAACAAATTTAGAAACTTCGGAAGCGCAATTTTATGTATTTATTTGTAAAAGTCCATTTTTTTCCAAAAAATTGGACATTTTATCTGTGCATAATCACCGCAACACCAATTCACGATTTAAAAATACTCAAAGTATCATTTAAAAAAAAACCGTGACAAAATTATCGTTTTCATAAAAACGACGAAATGGTCGAATGATGTAAAAACATCTATCCATTGATTTACTAAATGCGGATTTGACATCGCCAATTGTCAAATACAAATATAAATATAAAGGCCACAAAAAGCAAATTGCCCAACAAAGTGACTGTAAAATGATGTCCATAAAAATATGGATGTCAAATATAACCAAAATACAGCAACTCAATATAAAGCATATATGACGAAAGAAAAAACGAATAATTAATACTTTGTCGCCAAAGAAGTTGCCAACTGTAAGAAAAATTGCCAATTAACGCTGAAATATTGCTTGAAATAAAGTCTGCCAAGCGTAGTGAGTTGAAATATATTTGAACTCACTACGCTTGTAATCATGTTCAAAAATAATTTTGAACACGACAATAATATGATAGGAATATTTTATAATTATGGTCATAATTATAGCTGTGAAAAACTTCATCCATGGTTTTAGTAATGTGATTATGAATTTCATCAAGCTTCATTAAACCAACGGAGCATTTAGTTGAAAAAGTCGGGGATGATAAAAAATACGGGAAAGACTAGTAAAATAATGATTCTATGATCAACCTACAAATGATTACGAATGCTCTTTCCACGACTCATTACAATAAAGTGCTAATATTCATATAATTATACAAATATTTAATTACATCCTAAAGAAAACAAAGTATCTGAAGAAAAATCCGAAATATAAACAAAACAAGAAACAACATCACCATAATAGCCAAAATCAAGAGATAGTTCATTAAAAAAATACAAGAAAAAAACTACCATAGCAAAGTTCATTAAGACTTAATAAGTAGTTATAATGATCGGCCGGATGTATATTATTACATTTTGTAAGTTCTCTAAAACCACGATCATGGCCGCTGTTTATTAGTCGATGCTCCCCGCATCGAATCAACTTATAAAAAAAAAAATTACACAAAAAAAATCCGAAGAGATCAATTGAAATCGCTTTTAACAAGGGCTCCCTCCAAAGAGAAAAAAAACCAAGAAAAGAACCTCCATTGCAGAAAGATAAGAACAACATTTTTTTGCCATTTTTTTTTTCTCTTCATCTTCTTCTTAATAATTATCTTCGGATTCACGGAAATTACCGAATCACGAATTACTTCGTGTTAATTAAAGTAGGAAGGGACTAAAAAAAACCAAAAAAAATTCCCAAGCTATTGCCTTGTTACATGATACACACACATCTCTATGCAAGGGCTGCGGAGGGTTTCCAAGTTGATCCATCAAAATGATGTCTCAAATTGAAGGTTTAATTTCATCTTTAATAGGAATCTTTTGATTTTTCATTCCAGTACATTGGACGAGGAAAAAGATCGAACGTGATACGTTGATATGAAAGCTAAAAAAAAAAAAAAAAAAATCGAAAATAGGCGGACCTTTCCTTAATATACAAGGCCTACGAATTTATATGTATCGGATGTGCCTTGCCTATCCATGATGTCCATTTTTCTTGACGTATGAGAGATATCAGGACGCATCCGAAATAACAGCTCTTATACAGAGGGAAAAAGACTTGATTATAGGTTTTGTGGAATAGACTTGGTTTTCTTTTCGCTTTCTCTTCATTCATATTTGTCATTGGAATTTTTCTATTGCCTGATAAGCATCAGCATTGAGAGACGTATTCGTAAGAGACAGTCAGAACCGTCCTTGTCTCTTTCTCATTTGGAATCTTTCTCTTCCCCACATAATAGCCTAAATTTGTCTTCCCCCCCCCCCGGTCCTGCCCAAAATATGCAAAAGACTTTTTTGATGCACAGGTGTCTTTTTTCCTCCTTAAATATGGTACCATGAGTACGATTCATCTTTATTTATAAATGTCTAGATGTATATATAGATAGTGTAAAGAGACTGTTATGCAATCGAACCACGGCCGTGAATAGTATTTTATAAGTCTTTTTGGACACGCTTTATGTGAATGATAATGGTATGAGAATGCCCATTTTTCTTATACAAATACAAATACAACGCCACAACAAGCCAAATGCCCAACGAGGTGGCTGAGAAAAAGATGCCCATAAAAATATGGATGTCATATATTTCAAAAATACAGCAACCCAATTAAAAATGCAATTAACACAAATTATAAACAATATATACACATGATAAAATATTATACAATGCCCATAAAGAATACTTATGGTTGTCTTATTCTAAGAATGGATAGCTTCTCGATTTACCCCAACATGTTTATCGTATTTCTTTTTAAACGTGTCAATTGTGTTACAATTTATAATTGTAAGTAAATTTACAATTTCTTCTCGTCATAAGGAGCAGAAGGTGAACTGGTATGTTTCCATATGGATATCGCATTTTTTGGCAATCGTAACGAGGCAAAAACTATCTTCTAAAAGTTTGCGTTCGACGTTTTTAGTACCTAATGGATCAATATCTTGAAAGGAACGTAAGGGCCATTCTTACCAAACGTGGGGCCCAAGATTCTTAAAAATTACGTTTGCCCTTTTTAAACTACAGAAATTTTTTTGGAGTGCCTTGATCACCGCATTTGCCGCTATGGTGGTCGAGTGGTCATACTGACGGACTCGCATCACGAGGACCCGGGTTCGAACCCCACCGTCGCCATAGTGGTGGTTGGCCAAAGTTGGTTTTCTGTGGTTCCCAGCTTCAAGGCGCGAATGCGAGCCGATCTCCCCGTTAAAAAGTCTCGCCACAGAGAGCAACAGACCTACAAACAGCACAAATGTAATTCAATCACATCACTCACTTCACTCCTGAAATATAGATGGCAGCACTAAAAATTCAAAACACAACACTACATATGCATTCAGACTGTTTAGTACACGCACAGTTACACCTCCGGCACAACTCGCTAGGTAGTAAAAATCGCCCATAAATGGTGATGGAAGTGAGTTGTGCTCGGTTTGAAAGAAAGAAAGATCACTGCATTTATATATTTTGTGGGTTGGAGGAGAGGAGAACACATCCAAAATAGGTAGAATATACAGTAATGCTGAAAAATATCTAAACAAAAATATCTGATCATGTAATTAAATTTAAATTAAAACAAAAATTCAAAACTTCAAAACAAATGAAAACTTAGAACTGGAGGATTAAAAATGAGAAAAATATCTAATTCCAGCATTAATTTTAAGTATGTAATTAATGAAAGAAATAATCCTAGAATTAATGAAAATTTACTAAAATATATAAAAATACGAGGTATTCATAAAAATCTAAAATTAATGAAAGAAATACAGTTGCAGGATTAATATAAAACATTTCAATTCATCGAATACAGAAGTTATAATTTAGTGCATTTAGTACATTGGACGAAGAAAAAGGTCGAACGTGATACGTCGATATGGAAGCTAAAAAAGTAAAAAAAAATCGAAAATAGGCCGACCTTTTTTCCCTTAATATACAAGGCCTAAGAATGTACACGTATCGGATATGGCTTGCCTATACATGATGTCTATTTGTCTATTTGATGTATGAGATCAGAAAGCATCCGAAACAACAGCTCTTATACACAGGAAAAAAGACTTGATTATAGGTTTTGTGGAATATAGACTTGCCTTTTTTTGGTTTTTCTTTCATTCATATTGGTCATTGGAATTTTCCTATTTCCTGATACATCAGAATCGAGAGACATATTCGTAAGAGACACTCAGACCCGTCCTTATGTTTCTCATATAAGAAAGCCATTTTTCTCATTTTGGATCTTTCTCTTCCCTATATAATAGTCTAAATGTGTCCTCCCCACGTCCTGCCAAAATATGCAAGAGACTTGATGCAGGTGCTTTTTTTTCTCCTCGAGGATGGTACCATGAGTACAATTCATCTTTATTTATAAATGTCTAGATGAATATATACATATATATATATATATAGACAGTGTAAAGAGACACTTATGCAATCGAACCATGGCCGTAAATAGTATTTTATGTGTCTTTTAGACACGCCTTATGTGAATGATAACGATATGAGAAAGCCATTTTTCTTCTCGTGGTAATCACCCTAAGGAACTGAAGGTGAACTGGTATGTTTCCATATGCATATTGGCAATCGTAATGAGGCAAACCAAATTTTTTCCCATTCTGCGTACGACATTTTTTGATTCATAATAAACCCATCTTAAAAGAAATTCAGGGCCCCGTCCTTACCAGACGCGGGACCCGAGCTTATTAACTATTTCGAGGGCCCTTTTTATTACAAAAGTTTTTGGAGTGTCCCTTGATCCTCCAATTTCATACATGCGCGAGGAGGGCATCCAAAAAAAAAAAAAAAAAAAAGACAGAATACGTAGGAATGCTGAAAAATATTTAAACAAATACTGGACTAGACGGGCGCAAATCCCACTCTTTAACCTCTCCTCCAACATTATGAAGGGGCGCAAAATGCGTGCTTGCCCCCGGCTGACCAAGTATCTATTTGCGGCCCTGTTCACAACTGTTAATTAATTTTTGTTACGCAAATATGCTCTTAATTTAAATTAAAAAAACTTTCTAATTATTAATGGAGCCATAGAATGCTGCATATTGCCTCATATACAGGGTGGGCAAAAAGTCCGTTGAAACTTTAAAAATGATAAAAACCGGAAAAAACAGAAATAAAAAACGGTCTGCAGGGCTAGCATCGCTAAGGTCACGGGAAGTTTTACGACAGGAAAAAAAAAAATAACTAAAAAACAGCCAATAGGTGGCGCTGGTAAGAGCGACTTTGGTGGAAATACGCAAATGAGACGGTTATAAGAATTTGCGCTCCTAATCCGCAACCAGTTCACCGTTGTAAACCGTGTACGTGGACCTGCTGCACTCTGCCGTTGCTGGATCTGTGACTCGCCTGCAATGTGTTATCCCCTGTGGTGGTGGTGGTCCTGTGGAACACATACTGCTGTAATAAACGATTTGGAGGCATTCTGTTCGATATTTACGCATGTTTTTGTTTGAGTTGTGTACGTCAGCGCCACCTATCGGCTGTTTTTGTTATTTTTTTTCCGGTCTTAAAAAAAATTCCCGTGACCTAGCGATGCTAGCCCTGCAAACCGTTTTTCATTTTTAACTGTCGGTTATTTTTCCGGTTTTTATGAATTTTTAAAGTTTCTACGCGCGGACATTTTGCCCACCCTGTACACAAATATATGACTTTTAATATTTTAATAAGTTAAAATGTGGGATCTTGTCAGTTTGAGTTATCTGAAAAATATCGACCAAAATGTTCCACCGTCCATTCTCCGAGACAGTGTTGTGTTTCGCTCGAACGGTTCCTTTATCTTCCCGCAACGAAAGTCAAGGCTGTGGAATCTTTCCGCTGATGCATAATATGTTGTTGGTCACTCTATTTCAAGAATATCGCTAATAACCCCCAGGATTAGGTAATTCAATCATTTCACATGCTATGATCTTCCGAAAACATTACCGTGCCTCTCCTCCTGGTGCTGGTTGTTCGTCAGGCGAGGCTAGACCATCACCCCTTGCACCCCTTTGTTGTTGTACGTGTGTATGGGCTCTTAAAGCTCAAACGAAGTAGAGAACCGCCTCTTTCAATTAATTGATGGAAGACTACCAGGATACTGGTGTTATTATGATGAACTGAGAAAATCAAACTTCCTTCCTTTAATTCGATTTGATCAGCAGCTTGCAAAATCCTACCGGGTAGCCACGGCTGCATAAATTGGTATTTCCGCCACTTTTCTCCCGTTCCGTAATATCGGACATACGAAGGAGTAATCTGAACGGTTTTGAGCAACGGTGGATAGGTATCTATCCGAAGTTGGCCGAAATTACAAAGGAATAGATTCTAAAGCTTGTACGCGAATACCACCCTCTTTTCCCGAATTTCGCTCATCGGAGGTAAATTTCTTAAGAGAAAGACAGCGAAGAATATAGTTGATGTCGGGATGGTGAACAAATTACAGTGGAATTTGGTAAGAGACTCCATTTCGTTTCTACAGAACTAACAGTAGAGATAATACAGGGTGGACAAGAAGTCCCGGACACATTTCACAGCAACTAATGAAAAATCAACAAGTTGACATAAGCGTTCGATTCGCACTAAAATATTTATCATGGCCTAGAGCAGGGGGTCTTCAACGTATAGTCCGCTGGCCAGATTTGGTCTCCGGAGCTTTTTGTCGAGGTCCACCGATCATTTTCAGAAAATTGTTGAAAACATTAAAAAACGACTAATTCTAGCATTAATTAAAGAATTATTTCTAGAATACATGTGAAATAAATAATTCCAAGAACAAATTGATTAAAATTCAAAATTAACGAAAGAAATAATTCCAGAGAAAATTCAGAATTAATGAAAGAAATAATTCCAGAGATGAAAATTAATGGAAGAAATAATTCCAGAGATGGTAAATTAATGAAAGAAATAATTCCAGAATGAAAATTCAGAATTAATGAAAGAAATAATTCCAGAATGAAAATTCAGAATTAATGAAAGAAATAATTCCAGAATGAAAATTCAGAATTAATGAAAGAAATAATTCCAGAATGAAAATTCAGAATTAATGAAAGAAATAATTCCAGAATGAAAATTCAGAATTAATGAAAGAAATAATTCCAGAATGAAAGAAATAATTCCAGAATGAAAATTCAGAATTAATGAAAGAAATAATTCCAGAATGAAAATTCAGTATTAATGAAAGAAATAATTCCAGAATGAAAATTCAGAATTAATGAAAGAAATAATTCCAGAATGAAAATTCAGAATTAATGAAAGAAATAATTCCAGAATGAAAATTCAGAATTAATGAAAGAAATAATTCCAGAGATGAAAATTCAGAATTAATGAAAGAAATAATTCCAGAATGAAAATTCAGAATTAATGAAAGAAATAATTCCAGAATGAAAATTCAGAATTAATGAAAGAAATAATTCCAGAATGAAAGAAATAATTCCAGAATGAAAATTCAGAATTAATGAAAGAAATAATTCCAGAATGAAAGAAATAATTCCAGAATGAAAATTCAGAATTAATGAAAGAAATAATTCCAGAATGAAAGAAATAATTCCAGAATGAAAGAAATAATTCCAGAATGAAAGAAATAATTCCAGAATGAAAGAAATAATTCCAGAATGAAAATTCAGAATTAATGAAAGAAATAATTCCAGAATGAAAATTCAGAATTAATGAAAGAAATAATTCCAGAATGAAAATTCAGAATTAATGAAAGAAATAATTCCAGAATGAAAATTCAGAATTAATGAAAGAAATAATTCCAGAATGAAAATTCAGAATTAATGAAAGAAATAATTCCAGAATGAAAATTCAGAATTAATGAAAGAAATAATTCCAGAGATGAAAATTAATGAAAGAAATAATTCCAGAGATGGTAAATTAATGAAAGAAATAATTCCAGAGATGAAAATTAATGAAAGAAATAATTCCAGAATGAAAATTCAGAATTAATGAAAGAAATAATTCCAGAGATGGTAAATTAATGAAAGAAATAATTCCAGAGATGGTAAATTAATGAAAGAAATAATTCCAGAGATGGTAAATTAATGAAAGAAATAATTCCAGAGATGGTAAATTAATGAAAGAAATAATTCCAGAGATGAAAATTAATGAAAGAAATAATTCCAGAGATGGTAAATTAATGAAAGAAATAATTCCAGAGATGAAAATTAATGAAAGAAATAATTCCAGAGATGGTAAATTAATGAAAGAAATAATTCCAGAGATGAAAATTAATGAAAGAAATAATTCCAGAGATGGTAAATTAATGAAAGAAATAATTCCAGAGATGAAAATTAATGAAAGAAATAATTCCAGAATGAAAATTCAGAATTAATGAAAGAAATAATTCCAGAATGAAAATTCAGAATTAATGAAAGAAATAATTCCAGAATGAAAATTCAGAATTAATGAAAGAAATAATTCCAGAGATGAAAATTAATGAAAGAAATAATTCCAGAGATGAAAATTAATGAAAGAAATAATTCCAGAGATGAAAATTAATGAAAGAAATAATTCCAGAATGAAAATTCAGAATTAATGAAAGAAATAATTCCAGAGATGGTAAATTAATGAAAGAAATAATTCCAGAGATGGTAAATTAATGAAAGAAATAATTCCAGAGATGAAAATTAATGAAAGAAATAATTCCAGAGATGGTAAATTAATGAAAGAAATAATTCCAGAGATGAAAATTAATGAAAGAAATAATTCCAGAGATGGTAAATTAATGAAAGAAATAATTCCAGAGATGAAAATTAATGAAAGAAATAATTCCAGAGATGGTAAATTAATGAAAGAAATAATTCCAGAGATGAAAATTAATGAAAGAAATAATTCCAGAATGAAAATTCAGAATTAATGAAAGAAATAATTCCAGAATGAAAATTCAGAATTAATGAAAGAAATAATTCCAGAATGAAAATTCAGAATTAATGAAAGAAATAATTCCAGAGATGAAAATTAATGAAAGAAATAATTCCAGAGATGAAAATTAATGAAAGAAATAATTCCAGAGATGAAAATTAATGAAAGAAATAATTCCAGAGATGAAAATTAATGAAAGAAATAATTCCAGAATGAAAATTCAGAATTAATGAAAGAAATAATTCCAGAATATTGATAAAAATTCAGAATCAGCGAAATAAATAATTTTAGAATTTTTCAAACAAAATAATTTCAAAATTAGTGAAAAAAAAAACTTCAATATCCAAATCAATAAAAGAATAATTGCATATTGATTGCAAGATAAATTGCGAAGGTAAATTAAAAATTTTGGAATTACCGAAATAAACAATTAAAGAATCATTTAAAGTGATTTCAGATTAAAATTAATCACAGAATTAATTAATTTAATCAGTAATTAATCAAATACTTTTTCAGAATATGTGGAAAAAATTATTTCAGAACTAATCAAAATTAACAATCAGTAAAAGAAATAATTTCAGAATAAATAAAATCGTCAATTATTTTTGCCCCTGTTGAACTTGGAGCCCCATTGGCCCCGTCTATTAAAATGGCACTAAATTACGTAAGTTGGCCCGCAGGCTTCATGGGAGCCGCTGTGGTGGTCGAGTGGTTATAGTGACGGACTCGCGATGCGAGGATCCGGGTTCGAACCCCACAGTGGTGGTCGGCTGAAGTTGGTTTTCTGTGGTTCCCAACTTCAAGGCGCGAATGCGAGCCGATCTCCCCGTTAAAAAGTCTCGCCACAGAGAGCAACAGGCCTACAACGTTACAAATATTCAATCATTACACTTCACTCACAATTTGAAGTATAGATGGCAGCACTGAAATATCATACACGACACTAGCTACACACTCAGACTGTTAGGTGCACTCACTTTGTTCCAGACTCTGCCACGAAGCTGGGCTGGAAGAAATCTCGGCAACGGGATAAGTCCGGTGGCAGAGACCCTGGCGTTCATTCATTCAAGCTTCATGGGAAGTTTCAATTTGGCCCGCCGTTCCCTGAAAGGTTGAATACCCTTTTCCTACAGGTTTATTGGAATATTGAAAAATAGTTGTAAATTCCCCTCACAGATGGCGCTGTATCACGAAAAATTCTACTTGACTTACGCAAAAAGTGGCATAAACTGTTGGGGGGGGGGGAAAGGGAACGAGAACCGAAAAAAAATTCTAAAGAAGAGGGCGGTGGAACAAAAAGTTAAACTCTATTCAGACCTAGCCTGAGCTACAAAGGGAGTTCACATTTAAATGTGGTAGTTTTATGCAATGAAAATCGTCATAAACATTGATTATACACTGCTTGTGTGTTTTATTTTATGTGTTCTGCTGGTTTTTTTTTTTCGTGATAGTGTTCTCTGTGAGTGAAAATTCGGACTATTTTCTAATTTATCAAAAAAAAAAGGACTCCAAGGCCGGCATTAGCCTACATCAGTGTTTCCCGAAGTAGGCAATATCGCTCCTGGGGGTCATGGAATGATCCGGGGGGGGGGGTGGTAGAAGCTATGGGTTTAGTATACGATCCTATGGGTTGGCTTGAGTTGGGGGGCGATGAGAAAACAAAAAATTTTTAAAAAGGGGGTAATGGAACAAAAAGTTTAGGAAACTATGTTTTATATAAGAACTTTTCTAAAACTTTTACAGCGTAATCCCGGCCCAATGCATGATAAGTATTTTAGTGCTAACCGCACTTCTTTATGTCAATTGGATGATTTGTTTTAATGAGTTTCCAGACCTTGTATTTTTACACAATTTTTGAACACAAGAAAAAGTTCGGTTAGCAGCACACGAGCTTTGTTGGAACAAATACTCTGCAAATGAATACTTCAATAGATACACAATATAGAAACAAGTTTCATTAAAATTTTGGTTCTCACGCAAAATTTATTTTAGGCCGGGATTACACTATACAAATTTGATAAAAAATCTCTTACAAAACTTGAAGAAACAACAAATACACCTGTCGAATGTAACCGATACGCTGCCTTTTTCAAGTTTTATAAAAGAACTTTCAATAAACTTTTACAGCGTAATACCGGCCTTACAATGAAATCATCAGTTTGCGACTCAGAACGCTAAAAGGGAAGATGCAACAAAAACCATAAATTTTCTCAGATGTGTTTTTCCTCTTGATTTGTCGAAGTTGTGATGAAAAATGTTCATCAATTTTTTTCTTTGATACTTGAAAATAAATTGTCAAATTGCCTTTTCTTCCATTGCTTCTGATACTGATTACAGAGTGATTCTCGCCAAACAATAACTTGTAATCAGTTTAGTTCCGTCAAGGAATCGGCAAAGAATTTCAGATTTAGCAGAGGAATCGTCCCTCTAAAAGTAAAATCTTCCTTCTGTCAAATCGAGAGAGAAAGTGATAGGAGCGAGAGGAAGACCGAAAACCCCAAAGGATTCCAGCAAACATTCGATTAACTGCGTTCAGCATCAAATCGACCAAGTTTCAGGGTTTGGTAGCGGCAAATAACAAATCATATTTGTCCTCTTCACAAGTAATGCTCGGCGATTAAAGCGTGCCAAACATGCTAGATTTAATCCAGTTACTCGAAACGTCACGCTGGCCCGCGCGTATTAATCACAGGAATGAGACTGTATGTGTACGTGTGTCCGATTGTAAAGTAACTCCGCGATTGCAAAGTAACAGCAGCAGCAGCCAAGCAAAGTACGTAGTACGAAGAATCTCCTTGCCGCGTCTAAAGTCATTAGAAATTTCGATACCCAAGGGACCGTTGCACGTTTCCTCCGACAAGTTCTGCTGCAATTTTGACAAGGCGCGAAATACTTGTATTGTCTTAAGCGTCACATTAACGTATGAAATATTTTCTTAATACTTGATTTTTCGGGTAGGCTGGAATAATAACACCTAGATTGGAAAACCGATATCCATCAAATGATGCCGTGTACCAATAATCGTGTTTATCAGAGTGATAAACGCTGCAATGATGTGATGATCGATAAAAGGAGTCAGATCACTGTTCTTCATTGTTGTTTTCTTTCACTTCTTTGCTTATGTGAAAGCCTTAATCAATGTCTATGCGTTGGTGTGATTGTCGTTCAAGCCCATAAATGTTTAACTTCAAGAAATTTTGAGAACTATATCTAGATAATTCAAGAGAGTTTAGTAACATGTACTGTGTCAGTCTAATATAAAAACAATGATATTTCACAAAATTATTTTACAATAGATCATGATTGGTATCAAAACAGAAACAATGAGTCTTTTTGAGCTTGTATGATTCACGTTTTACGGGATGTTTTAGCGTTTCTGCTTGAAAACACAAACGAAGACAAAACATAAAACTGTCTCCTATTTACCGACACACACACACAGATGTGTCTGAAACATAAATAACTAAACCTGTTATTTGACTGATTGCCACAATCCACCTACAACATTCAATGAGTCAGCAACTTGCTTTGTTTATGTGTTCCAATAAGTCATTTGGGAAGGAGGTGTTTCTTGTTTTCATTCCCATGATTATGTATTATTGTATCATGATTTTTTCAAGCCAGAATATTGAAACCAACTCGTATCGGTAGGCAATCCCATAACCTGCATCATGCTTTCAAAATTAAATACCAGATTTAGTAACTTTAAATATTGTTATTATATGATTAGAGATTATGCTTGGAGGCAGTTCCAGTGGAAAGCATCAAATTGTACCAGATATATCCTATTAAGGAGTCTCTTACCTTTTAACATGGCGAAAGCTATACTCTAGTAGAAATATCAGTAAAAATGTTAATTAACCATTGATTTATTTCAAATTTTTACACATATTTTTGATTCTGTATGCTACATACTTAAAAAATGCATTAAAAACAGCTTACGCGCATGGTAACATAGCATGACATCAATGTAATCGAATAGATTCAAAATAAAGGAAACGGTTCATTTCATGAAATGAAGCAAAAGATTGCGATTTCATCGACTAAGGAAATAATGAATGTAAAATTTTTTGAATTTTAAAAATTCAAAATTTAATTTTAAATAAGATTACGTTAGTAAAATTTCAATCTTTTGCTTCATTTCATGAAATAAACCGTTTTCTTTATTTTGAATCAATTTTTATTCAATTACATTGGTGTCACGCTATTTTATCTGGCGCGCAATCTGTTTTTAATGCATTTTTTGAAAATTTGCAAGAATCTACCTATTAAAGATGTGTAAAATTTTAGACTGGTATAGGATAGCATATACAATCGAAAACGTGTGTAAAAAATTTGAAATAAATCAGTAGTTAAATAGTGTATTTTTAATAATATTTCAACTAGACCGTAGTTTTCACCAGTTAAAAGGTATGAGACCTAATTAATTTACATTTTAAGTCCCTTTAATTCTAGACTAGAGTGTTTTCTGCTCTGTAAATGAAGAAAGTGTCTACCAATAATGTTAATATCGCAGTACATGAACCCCCCACCCCCCAAGATCTTCAAAAGTTATTATTACTATTTTGATGACAATTTTGAGGTTCGTTATCGATTCTCCAAATTGGTTCTAATGGTAAGCAATATAGTCAAAAAAATGAGCAGAAAAAAAAATTGAGTTTCATGTTAGATTAGTCACGAAGAGAATGTTTTTTTCGGTTGCTAAACAATTTCTACGAAGGGATACTAGACAGCCGTGTGTAATCTGTCATATTAGAATACTGATAAACATAGACCAGGGGCAAGAAATTTCCGCTTCTACCTATGATGGTTACAAATGCACGATACTGTAGGCTACTTAATGGAGCAAAATGGAATAAATCTCAATGAGATAATCAGGTGGAAAAGGTCATTATTCTATGTCAAAGGGGGATATCGATCCACTCATTTAAAAACACAAACACAAAAAAAAGGAAAAGATTATTCAAATTACCAGCAGTGGCTTCGGTTTATTCTTCGAAACGGAAACAGTCGTAACTCTGGTTGAAACGACAATTTATTTACCGAGTCAATAAATATGCAATTATTATGTGATCATTATTTTACTTCTTTATATTTCCATTGGCGCGTCGGCGGGCGTTTAATGTCGGTCGGTGCGTCGTCGGTCGCCGTGTATCATTGCTTATTCCAGTGCGTATTTATGCATTTCTTTCGTGTCGCGTTCCGTCATCAGAATTCAGCACCAAATGCGCGAGAAAAAGTACGTACTTATACGGAATGCGAATTCACTTTTTCTGTGTGTGTGTGTGTGTGTGTGTTTTTTTTTATTGAGAGGAAAACGTCTAGTTTTCATTTTTTTTTTCCCCCGGCATATATAAGACCGAATGAATACGGGAATAAGCTATTGACTCAACAACCAAAAACCAAAACAAAACCCCCAAGCCGAAAGAGAGGATACGCCCGAATTTCGCGTGCTACGGAATGAAATACGATGGTCATAATGGATTCCGGACATTGTTTCAACTCGTCTCTTTTAAGAGACTCCTCCTATATATATACATACGTATATATATATATATATTCTATTTTCCTAGAGAACTGGAGAAAAACCCATGAACCTATATTTAGTTCATATTTTTTGTTTTTCCAAACTGAATGGTCAAAATCATACTAAATACAGCAAAAAAAAAATGGTTCTTATGTAGTTAATCCCAGTAGCTTTTATTAGGGAGCCTTTTTGTTTTTTTTTTAGTGCTTTTTTGGTTGTTTGGAGGCAATTTCGTAAGACGGGTAGGGGTAATTCTAGACTTCGGGGTTAAACCGACTAGCCTATTATGTGGTTGGAAGCGGTTGATACGTGCTCTGTCTCGTAATGAATAGTGGACTCTCTCTCTCTATGTTCGAGTGGAGAGTAGAGAGAGAGAGGGTGCTCGTTGCATATAGTAATTCTAATAAAGGTGAGGTGGAGAAGACTTTCCAACTCACCTTTGGGCAAAGTAGGCGGAGATAGTTAGTAATTGATGGATACTGTTAACCATTAGACATCGAAGTCATCGTCGAAGCCACGCCTTGCTTTCTAGCTGGCCGCACCCATGACTTTTGCGAGGTTCGTTGGCTTCGGTTGTTTCTGTTATATATAAATAAGCCTTGCGTTATAACACGAATACATACCCATATATACATAAACGTCTCCCCTCGACGTAGTTTGATTTCAATTTTTTCTTTTAAAATAACTGAAATGGTATCAAAACATGAAACACGTTGACCCAACACCAAGTTATAAATCCTATATGAAAATATAACTCATATTTCTATTACTATACACTAGTTAAAATAACTCGCGTTGTTATTAAGATTATTAACCAATAATTATGGGACGATAATTTGTGATTTCAATGCACGAAATGGAATTATTCACGGCACAGACGCGTACAGATAGGCCTATTGAACAGCGTATGTTTCAGACCTATTTCCAAAGTTCGTCTTACACGCCGATAAATACACATGTGTATTGATAATTTATATGAATTAATATCTACGGTGGTTCTCTCTCTCTCAAACTTTTGCTATTCACGGCTCCCTTACCCTATTTATGGTTCATTTGCGGCTTCCCAGAACAGTTCAGCAGACATTGTGCATTCATAAAAAAAGAAAAACTTCAAGGCACAAATAGGCACGCACACATTAATATTTCCAGCTCATCGCGACGCTCCTGATAAAGGTTGGCGACGTTTCAGTAGCCGCGACGCACACTTTGAGAAACACCGATCTACGCCAATTTTAGAGAAAATTCTGTGATTATATGTTGGTGTACGAAGTTGAATGTTTTTGTACTAGACCAAGAGCTTGGTTGGGAAATTCCATCAGAACATGCTTGATATATGTAGCTTGAAACACATATATAAAAAATAGCAGGGCCTATAAAAGGGTAAAAAAATGGTTTCCCCGAGCACATTGAAATCCACGGAGCGTGTATTTCGAAAAAGATTTCGCAACAACCCATTCAAGTCGAGCTCTTTCACGGTGTGTTCGGATGGAAAGTATTGTTTTCATTGTAGTGTAAGAGTTGCGTGTAACATTCAGGCTTCACATATTGCTGACAGTTTTCGTCTTTTATATAGTCACTACGCGTTCAAATATCAAGAAAAGGAATTCTTCTCCTTTTTTTTATATTACTATTATTGGATAGGGTGAAAAAAAGGGATGTTTCCACACGAATGGGTTCCTTTTGGAAAAGTTTTCTTTTGATTGACGGAGCAGCTCCTCTCTCTCTCTTCTTCTTTAGAATTTCGCCTCAACGTTACGACAGATAGATACATACATGCTGTACGTACATGCACAGCAAAAGATCTCGTCGATGTCGATAGTATCTTTACTGTGCCTACTTGGAATAGAATATAAAGAACATTATGTTATGATAAAGAAACCTCTTGTAATTTGAATATTATTGAAATCGGATCGAATGTCCCGTTAACGGTTGGTTCGTTTCCATTCACTTGCTTAATAGGTCTAATTGATGGATTATATCATTTTTTGTTGACGTTCACTAAAATGTTTTAGCTTGAACATGGTGTATTTAGTTCAGTCTTTCGATGTGAAGCTGCGTGTGTTGGTTAGCTCTTTAAGCGGTTTTTTAAATTTTTCTGATAACTACCACATTGGAAATAAAAGCTTGTTAAGAACCCGAGAAATTTCGGGGTGACCGAAATGAAACAGATCAAGTATGACGAGATATCTTGGGATTGCCACTGTAAGAGTTAACGGAGAGTACAGAATTGTCTTCGTGAAGAGAAGCCAATACACTTAAGAGTAACGGACAGGCCTGTCACTTGGGGGGGGGGGGGATGTTCTTCGCCCCCCCCCCCAGAAACCTGGAAAATGTTGAAATGACGGGAATGATTGCGAAATATGAAAAAAAAAAAATTGCCCCGTACTTAACCTGTTATCACCAGATAGTTGAATTATTAGTTCATTAGCCCCCCCCCCTCCCTTTGTTCAAGAAGTCTTGGTTCGAATCTGGTGAGTGGCATGGAAGTATAGACACTTTTAGAATCAATTTCAAACTACACCTTCTCGTGTGCATTACCTGACTGTGGAGTGACGAAATGGTCCAAAAACATTGGCTATCAAACTTCCTTTTCCTGTTTCAATGGTCTGCGGAAAGGATTCTGTTCACGAAAACTCGTCAAGAAACTGCACTTTAAATCCGATCTCAACTCGCTCACAAGAAGGTCTAATGGTCTTTTCAAGGAATCCAATTTTAATTCAACTGGTCAATGGTACACTCACCTAATTTCCTGCTCTATCAGGCGAAGTTTCTGTTTTCACTTAGCCTATCGGTGATGTGAAAGATCAAACACTATCCACTTATCTCATGGCCATGCTCAAAACAAATGAACTGGAAAACACAAATTAAAGTATAAAACCGAACGATATCATTTGATATCTGTCGTGATTCCAGGACAAAAAACTTATCTCTATACATCTGAATGCGTAATGCATTTCTTATTTCGACTATCATCATTCTCCATAAAAAATTATGTAACATCACTATATCAATGCATATAATCTCCCGATATCAAATACATAAGAATGCAGTGATACCTCGGCTAACGAAGATGATTCGTTCCGGAACCACGTTCGTAAGGCCGAAACGCAATTTCTTATAGGTTTCGTATGGAAAAGCGTTCCAGTTACTGCCAAACATTAAAGATGAAGTTTTTGTTTTAAATATTAAGGAGCGCTATAAAAAAAAGGCAAAAACTGACCGAAGGCTAACATGAACAGCTTCAAAGTTGGATAAATGAAAATTTACAGGAGTATGAGATGCTCTGAAGATCTTTTTATTTTACACTATGCACACAACCTTGTAGATCGCTATATCTGGTGTTGACACAACCCAGTCGCATTCGTATAGGTATCCCCATCCATTTTTATTTTAGTCAGCCCAATTCTGTGTCTCGTACATAAAAATGGAATAGATAACCTCCGGAAATATCCAGACAGTTTGATGCTAAGATTGTCATTGCTAAGTGTCACAGTTTGATGCTAAGATTTTTGCGCTGAAAGGACGTGTGCTCTGCAAACATAGGTTCCTTTTTTCCAATGCATTTTTTATTAGCTGAATCTTTCATTTCGCATGAAATGGTTCAAATATTTTCAGAAAGGGTAGAGTAATATTTTCAACAGTGGAAGGAAAAAGAACCCGAGGTAGACACGAGTTTATCCGGCTCGAGCAATAGTAATAGTGATGATGATTTGTGAGATATTCCAACGCACAACGCGGCTGTGTTAGGTTAGCATGGGCATCCATATTAACGCAAATTCTCGTTTGCCGAATCCGAATTCGTTAGCCGAGGCAGAAAAAAAAAAATTCACGTGAAAATCATTTTTAGCTGAAACATTCGTAAGCCTAGGTATCACTGTACTTATATCGAAAGAGATGATGTAACATCACCCCACAGAAAGGTATCGCGATACCGAAAAGCGTACGCACATTGTCCCGACCAATAACTATTTTCTGTATTTAAAAAAAAAAAAAAAGTAAGGAATACATAATACACATCTGCTTCTGTCACTGAACTTACAGAAGCTTTCGTCTAACAGATATGATAGAAAATATCTTTTTCAAAATAAGTCTAGAGGAAATAGAGAAGTCTGTATGTTTGACAAACACAACAGAGAGAAAGAGAGAGAGAGAGTGAGGCCACCCACTTGGCCAAACTCGTCTTTGACGACAAGTTAAGTCGACAGCCCACCTACAACAGTGAAACAGCTCAAGTCAAGCGAGATGGGCTAATTTTAACGAAGCTTCTTCGAGTCTTCTTTTGATGTCCTATCTCTTTTCAGGTTCTCCCGTTATCAGTAGTACATTTCTTTCTGCTGTCTGCTATCGTAAGCTATTTAAACCGATGTGACATCAAGCGAAATCTTTGATGCTAACTGTTATGAACTACATTTTTTGTGTGTGTGTGTGGAAAATCTACCATTTTTTTTTTTCGGAATAGACTAGAAATTTGGTTTTCAAACAAACATGGTGTCATCCCCTGAGAATGACACATTCATAACGCTTCGGTAATTCGAAAGTAATGCAATCAAATTCAGTTATAACGACGTTGGAGATTTTGTTGGCGAAATTTTGTCGTTATATAACCGAGGTTGACGTTTCCAAGACCTTTTTTTGGCGATAATATAAAATACAAAAAAAAAATATATATATATATATATATATATATAATTAGATGCAATCAAATACTTCTGCAGTATTTGATTGCAAGCAGTATCACTCTGCATACGAAGTTTTTATTTTATTATGCTTAGGGTGACCATGTTTGATATCAAGAAAAATACGATCGTATGTCACCGATTCTTGCAAAAAAAAACTGCCGATTGCGGGAGACTTTGCAAAATATTGTTTCGATTTTTCCGGAAATATAGTACTACGGCCTATCTGCAGTGATTTGAAAGGTATTCCATTGAAATTGAAAAAAGAAAACCATGGAAAATAGTTGGGATGAGTATTTATAATCATGGTCATATACATTCTAGCACAATTTGTAAATTATGCAAATAACCTTCATCCCTAATTTTTGTAAAGAATCATGAATTAAAATACGCTTCGTTGAGAAAATGAGACATTTTTATTTAAAAAAAAAGTCGGAAAGTGCAAAATTACATGAAAATACGGAAATGTTAATGATCAAGTCGGAGCGTCAAACATGTCGTCAATCTAATTTTTAGCAACAGAACAATAGACAAACATTGCCATAATGTGCCAACGTCTAATTCTAGGAATTCCTTGGAAAAATGTCTTAAAATGGAAGCAAAAGTAACGAAGAATATGTCGTTATATCCGAGGTGTAAACCACGGGCCGACTTATCTAGCATTTTTGTGAAAAGTGTGACGTCAGTATTATCGCCAGAGCCAATAGCTGTTCCCTATGCCGTTATTTTTTTCACGATTAGACGTCATTTTGAACAAACAACTGATTTTTCCACCCAGAAATGGAGGATAACGAGTTCCGCATTTGAGAGTATTTCAAGTTCACCCTATCCAAGGTCGATGCGTTATCATAGTCGTTATAATCGAGGTTCATTAACATTATTATCAATGGGAATCGACCAGGACCACAAATCATTGACGTTATAACCGAGTTTGACTATACTCGACTTTGTTGGAATTTGTGAGAAGTTCCAGTAGCCCTCCACTACAATCATTATTGCAAAGTTATTAATATACATTAAAAAACGATTAGAATTTCAATAACACAAATGATATGGTAATGATTGGCCATAGGTCATAATACAGTCTGCCTCTGTCTTATTGTGACTGGGAAGAGCTCCTGGAATAAGGTACAGACACGCGGGATTATATATGGAGTTCGATGAACGTGATATTGTATAGAATATTGTTTTCAGCTTTGTCTATTCATTTCATGCATTTCGTGCCCATTGAACTGTCAGCTTCGTGTTCGTTCAACCAAATAACGAGAGCGATCCACGAATAAATTTACCAACTAGAAAAGAATGAAAATAAAGAGAGAGAAAATTATTCATGGTTACCAATTTCGTACCCGCTGCGTACGCACATATATTTGCGTATCATATGCGTATGGATCGTAACACTATTACTCACGTAAGGTGTGGTCACCGTTCGAGGAAGATTGGTTTTTAACGCACTGTTATATAAGCTATAAAACACAATGGAATGGAGTTATACGAATTTAAATATAGCTGACTAGTTTTATGTGTGTGCATCTTTCTTAAAGAAAATAATTCCATTATATACCAGCTATTGTAAAGAGGTGTTGAATGTTATTAATTAAATGTTGTTTATGGTGTAATTTTATGTTTGAGATTGAAATATGTAATTAATTAACTCTCGAACACAAAAAATGTATATGTACGATAAATCCGGTTATTATACACAATAACCGGTTATTGAGTATAATCACCAAGCATTTTGGTAAGCTTGATAAATTTCCATAAACTTATCACTTTTTACTGTCGATTATGCATACTAAGGAACCCAAGCGTAATTGGTAAATTTACTAAGTAGCCTATACTAAAACAGTGATCACTTTTACCGGTGATTATGCATAATACACAAGCGTTGCGTCCTTGGTAAACATGATAAATGGTGCTGTATGTGGTTTTTTATACATGATAACTCATACATGTGCTGTATCATTATATCGGGGTACGATCATATTCATCAATTACACTAGGGTATTATGCGTAATCTTTACTAAAAGTGATAATTTTTTTAGTATTTATCAAATTTACCAACGACGCTTGTGTATGTTTGTGTGGGTATTATGAATATTTGCCGGTAAAAGTGATAAATTTATCAAACTTAATGAAACGATTGGTATGAAAACCGGTATTATGCATAATAACTGATTTATCGTATTCACCGTAACATTATATATGTTGATTATAATTAAAGATTAAAATGGTCTGAAATTAGAACGACAGGAGATAATGTTTTTTAAAATTTTATGAATATTCGTGAAGCAATTTTTTGGTGTGAAAAATATAGTTTAAAAAATTTTCCGCTGGGGGGAAAAATGTAGTGTTTTATTATGATTGAAAACTTACATAAGTGATGAATCTTCACGAGTGACATAATCAATGTTCAATGGTGATGTTCTTTGCATTCTGAATGATATAATCTGGAAATAGAATAAGCGATATAAGAAAAAGGGTTTTTTTGTGTTTATTTCTGAATGTTTCCATACTATTAATACGCAAAATTGCAGAATCTGTACGATTTCAATCCACATACACCTCTTCATTCACTCAAGACTACCTTGGGGTGCGAGAGTAAATGCAGCAACATTTACAACACCAAACGAGATCTCTACTTCGCTGTCACTTTAGAATATGAGAGAATAATAGCCGTAATTTTCCTGTTTCATATTACCACTGCGCCACTCAGGCACTGTGACATAAACAGCGTGTTCAACCAAAGGTGATGGTTCAGCAGCCCTGTATCAATGTGATTTCTAACTAAAAAATTGCATTTTATAGACTCGTTACAAATTTACGGAATTAAAAGCCAATATCACAAATAAAAACATTTTCGCAAATAAAAACATCTCCACAAATAAAAAACACATCTTCACATATAAAACAATATCTCCCCACAAATACAAACATCTTCACAAATAAAAACGCCTTTACAGAAACACCCAGACCTCATTACGTACATGACATTTTGAGATTTTAGCATGTATTTGAAGGCAAAGAACAGAATATTGAACATTTATTTCATAACTAGTAATTGCTATTTACTTCACACTGTTATAAAACAGATTTTTTCCCCCTAACGACAATTTTTTGAACTTTTTGATGGAAACAAAATTCTGTTGATTCACGAGAATTTAAATTTTTTTTTTTATTTCCGACTATTTTAAAATCAGAACTTTAAATGTATCCCTTTCAGACCCTGGTGCCACAAACGTTGTGGTTGCTCTTTCTCACTGTGTGTGTATATATATATATATATATATTCACACACATATAATATATATATATATATATATATATATATATAAATTGTATGTGAACATAAATATACTCTGTATCATCTTGGCTGAAAAAATTCGAATGAGGTGAATTATTTGTCTATTTATAAAGCTCCAAAATTTGATTAAAAAATAGAAAAAAATAGATAGTTGCGGAGCATTTTTGTTTTTAATGTATTTTTTGAATATCAAAAATGCAAAAACATCTTGAAAATTTCCGAAAATGAATGTTCGGGTCTGAAAGGGATATAATGCTTTCAGTAATCTGTAAAAATAATTAGAGGGTATTTATTAGTATCAAACTGTATGTGTGTGTGTGTGTGTGAGGACCGTTTTCAAAGGAACAAATACTAATGGTTTTTGTATTATATTTCGCCGAACGGCCGATCGACTCCAGCAGCAACCGGTCAGAACCATGAGCCGTTCATCGCTATCGTTTCTGCCGCTACTAATTCTAACGATTGCCATCATAGATATCAATTGAAAGCGATGAGAAACCGACTAATAACACCATAAAAACATTTTTTTAACGCAATCAAATACAACCATGCACATGCATAATAAATACCCAATAAAATCAGAAAATTCACCAATTAATCCGCATAATGATAGAAATGCGAGTGGTCACGCCAATCACAAAAATGATTGACACGCATAAATAAAACTACTCACGTACATGCCAAAATTGATTAGCTAAGAAAAATTGATTACATATATATATATAATATTAATCGATGACTTTAAGCTTTAGAGTTATAATGACGAAAATAATATTAATTAAACTTTTCGGATGAAAAACAACACACAGAACTTATAGTAGATTAACTGACCTTGCTATTGCTGAAGAAAAATTGACAGACCATCATCATCAATTGATTCCTACGCAAGGACACATGATCCAATCTTTCAAAAAAAGTATAGGAATCAATACGTTTTTATTAATTACAATGAAAAAAAGCGCGCAATGCAATAAAAAGGTGTGTAGTGCACAAAGATGCATTTATCAGTTAATTTTTTTTTTCAATTAACACATTGAAAATGTAGAAGTAATGTTTTTTTTTTGAGCATGCGTCATTGACAGATTTGATTGCAATAACGGCCTTGGGGTTAATATCAGTTGAAATCATTGGTAAAGAGCTATTATGAGTGATAGGGGAGTGTTGGACCTATGCATTTCTCAAACAGGCTTAAAACTTCTTTGATTCAAGATCGAAAATAAGTGTCTAATCACCACACTGGAAGAGTTTACATAGGCCTAAATATTTCTCGTAAAGCTTAAAGATTCTTGGATTGAAAATGAAAAAATAAGTAACTATATAACAAAAGTCAGATATCACTTCGACTATGAGGTTATGATAAACATGATCTTGTAAGTTTGATACTCCAAAGATTTCAGAGACAGTTCTCAACAAGCAGGCTAAAGACTTGAAGAGATTATATAGGCCTAAATGTTTCTCAAACAGAGATGACGTTTCTTCAGATGCATAAGATTCAAAATTGAAAATCAGTATTTAATCAGCAGAGTTGAAGAACAGATTGGAAGAGCTTATATGAAGTGGCATTGGAAATATTTTAGGTCTTTGTTTGGGTGCTGGAATTGAGTTTTATGTAGGAATTTCGATTTGTAAATGAATTCTGGGGTTGCTTAGGCCCTTGCTACCGTCAGTGCTCGAGCACTCCCAGCAACCCCGAATCCGACGCCACTGTCAGTGTTTACGTCTATGCTCACTGTCAGTGTTACGCCTATACGTCTAAATGTTTTGTGAACAGACCTAAAGCTTTTCTTATTCGAGTAAATCTTCTTGAATTCAAGATCGAAAATTATTAAAGTATCTAATCAGTCAGACATTATATTGATCACGATATGGCGACAAACTCAACCTCGTACGTAGTATGGACACTCTAAAACAAGGTTTCTTAACCTATTGGTCACGACCCAAACTGGTGTCGCAGGTGCTTCTGAGATGGGTCATTCAAATCTACTAACAGCCAAGGATTCTTCAGCTATAGGTCACGACCCAAATTTGATTTGCAGGTTCTTCCTAGATGGGTCGTACCAATCCCCTTACAGCCAGGGACGCTTGAACTATGGGACACGACCCAAACTTGATTCGCAGGGGCTCCCTGCGGCACAGATTCACTTATAGTCCTGTTATAAACGTACTCATTACATCAATGGTTTCACTAATTTCGGAAAACAAAGTCCCATGGATCGCGGAACTGATCTTGTTGCCGGTTTTGGCCCGTAGCTGAAAATTTTTAAGAAACCCCGCTCTAAAAAAACCCCGATGACAGTCTTCCTCAACAGGTAGGCCCTTACTCTCTCAGGACTAGAAGGAGATCCCTGAGGTTTTCGTTTAAATCGGACCAGTTAGTTATACAAGAGATATTAACAGTGTGTGGTCATGTACATGCCTTTTTTTTGGTTAGGAAACCGTATTCCGAAGTGTTTACTACAAGAAAAAGAGGAGTAAATACCAAGGTGAAGAAAATGGAGGGAGAGTTGATACCGTTTATAAAGCATTTATGGTTGTGCTTGTTATTTTACAGAGAGTGCCCTCCTTTCTAGTTTTTATCTTTGATTATGGGGTTTCACTTGGTCCAGGTGGCTTCAGAATGAATGATCTTACTTCAATGTTAAGATTTTTTTTTCTGGAGGGTTCACTTCTTCCCATAACTGATCATTTAGTGGTTTACCCTAAAAAGAATTTAATAAGTGCTTTTCACTATGAAATATTGAAGTTGCTGCAAAAAAATATCTTGTTTTTCTCGAAAATAGGATTTCTTCAAAACATACGGTGGAACCTCTCGTAACGAACGCTCCCCCCGTTAACGGACAACTCCCGTTAGAGGACAATTTTTTGATCCCCGGTCCCATGGATTACTGCTTTAATGTATTCCACTCCCCGTTAGCGGACACTTTTCTGATCCCAGGTACCATTAATTAGGGCTTTTAATGTATTTCACTCCCTGTTAGCGGACACCTTTTTGATCCCCGGTAAAGTGGGAGAGATAGGGTTTTAATATATTTTACTCTTCCGTTAACGGACAACCTCCATTAGCGGACACTTCTGGATTCGAGTCCCGTGGAACAGGGCTTTAATGTATTTTACTCCCCATTAGCGGACAGTAAAATCACGCTGGTTCAAATATGTTCTGGTTTGGTGGTGGTGGACAGTAAAATCAGACAAACTCTATTTTTTTTTCGAAACTCTAATTTATTAATTTGTATTCATAAATCGGGAATTTATCATATTCAACGGTGATTATGTATAATCCATAAGCTCGTATTGGTTAATACGATTATCCGGCAATCAATTACTTGATTAACTGAACCAGGAACTATGGTCCAGGATGGAGATTCCGAATGGTAATGTTAGTTTTGTTTGCACATGTTGATTCGTGTGGAAAAAGCCAACATTACAAGACTGATAATGTTGTTATGAATGTTTTATCTTCTTCTATCTTATTTGAATTTAATTCAATTTTATTGCAAAATACGTGTAGTGCAAGTATCATGTACGGGTAAAATTAATTAATTGGTTTAATGAAGAGAAGAAAGGTTATAAATTTTCCCATATTTATCAAACTTTCCATTTTTATTTGGGAATTATGCATAATCGCAGGTGAAAGTGATAAAAAAAAAATGTAGTGAAATTTCAAATGAAACTTTCTTTATTGAGACAATTAGTGATTATGTATAATCACCGCACCTGTGTTCACTTTCACACACACACACAGTAACATATACAGTTTAGCATTAATATTTATAGGAACTACAGTAAAACCCCTCTTAACGGACACCCTTCAGATGCGGTCACTCGCCCCTTTTTTACAGCCATATAATAATTTTCCAGTGCATAATAAAAGTATACATTTGAAACCACTGATTAATGGTCACCCCTCTTTTATGGACAAATTTGTTTGTTCCCACCTGTGTCCGCAAAAGAGAGGTTTTGCTGTAATAATCATTTTTTAGAATTAAAAAGTCCAATAAGCATTATAATATTTTTCAAATTTTGATGAAAATTAAATTTTTATGATTTTTAAAAATTAATTGAATTTGCAAATTTTTTAAACTTTAAATCAACAGAAATAATTTTTTTAAAAATTAAAAAAAATTATATTTTTCAATTTTTTTTTACCAGTGACATGGAACATTGTTAAACGCAATCATATTTTTAATTATATTGTAATCCTAAACCAAAATTAATTAATTAATGTTTTAATAAATTTTTAATTAATGTTTCTAATTTATTAGAAACATTAATTAAAAATAAAAGTATATCAAATCAATACCATTGAAAAGTATCAATTTTTTGTTATGGCCAATAAAGAATTAGATAAACACAGTAAAACTTCTCTTTTGCGGACACCGGCAGGACAAACAATTTCATCCGTAAAAGAGGGGTGACCGTTAATCAGGGGTTTGAAAGGCATACTTTTATTATACAAGGGTAAATTATTATTTGTCCGTAAAAGAGGGACGACCTAATCTGAGAGGTATCCGTATAAAGAGGAGTTTCACCATAAAGTAATAATTTTTTTTTTGAATTGTGAATATTGTCCTCAAGTAGGTTGTTTACAGACAATAGGACAATAAGAATTTTTCAAACAATAAATTATAATCCAGACAGTTACAGTCCAGTGTTCATGGTCTTTCAAATAGATTAAAACCGCTCTTTCGCGGACACAAGTCGGACAAAAATATTCGTCCGTGAAAGAGGGGTGACCGCATCTGAGGAGGTGTCCGTTGAAGGGGGAGGGGGTTTACTGTAATATTAAATGATGTTTAAATATGTCGTGGTGCTGTGGTTAAATGTAGCCAGACGTTTTGACCGCAACTGTGCTCTCCCCCCTCCCCCATCTTTCAGTTTATGACTAAATGATGTTTAATCTGGGTAAATACGCCATGATGCAGAGTTTTATGGTAGCCAGACGTTCAGTCTGCAATTGTGTCGCTACATTTTGAGAAATATTGTTTGATATTATGGCTAATTGATGTTTAGTCTGAGCATGGCGAACTGTTAGAGGTAGTCAGATGTTTAAATACGCCATGATGCAGAGTTTTATGGTAGCCAGACGTTTAGTCTGCAATTGAGTCACTACATGTTGAGAAATATTGATTGATATTATGACTAACTGATGTTTAGTCTGAGCATGGTGGACGGTTAGAGGTAGTCAGATGTTTCGCCTGCAACTATGTCATCACATTTTGAGAAATGGAATTTAATATTATCACTTAACAGTTTTTTTAAAATAAAAATTGTTACTAAAAGTACGTATCCTACAAGATATGCACAGACTTTGCTAAAAGTCGTTCGATAATATAATTCTCAGTTTCTACTGAAAAAGAGTACGCCAGAGTCTTTAAACGAATACTATCGTTGTCTGACGGATTTATAGTAAAATAAAATTTAAATAATGATCACAATCATGGCTGATGTGAATTTTGTTCAAAAAACAAATAAAAAATGTTTTGCGAAGGAAATGGCTCAAAGGGGAATACATCCCTATTAGCTTTATAAGTGTGACTTATTTGAGCATAAATCCGAGATGTTTTGCATTCGTTACATCGTAGCTCAATATCAAGCTGACCAGAACAAGGGCTTTTTCAGATCCCGGACAAGGCAGAAATTCCTCGCATTGTTCCAGCAACACAACGAGATATAATCGTCTTCTCCCCCGAAGCTTTCAAACATTAATGAAGGATATTTAATCAGACAAATTATCGGTAATAACGTAGAAAAGTCTAGTTGTTAGACAGATGAAGTTGATGGGGGGGAAGGTTCCAATGAGTTTTCTTGCCTGAACTTCTAGAATCAAACTCATAATTAACTAGTCGAGATATTTTGAGAGGAACAAAAGACGACTTAATAATTAACAGAATTTCAAGCTAGACAGAGCATTAATCAACATCGAGTATATATACATACATTCATACAAGGGCAGAGAAAGAGAGTGAGTGAGTGAGAGAGAGAGTCTCTTGATTGATTTCTTGCTCAATTTCAAAAACCCGAGAGCAAGCAAAGCAGCATTTTCCGAGAATCAGACGAACTTTTCAGGGGTGGTGACTTTCCCAGTTCGGGGCGTATCCCTTCGTAAAAATCATAAAAAGAATAGCCGAATTGGAACGAAAAGACTTTGTGGTGGTTATGCAGTTTTGCTGGTATTAATGTATATCGGGGGCCCCACCCTATGATGGAAAGGGAGGTTGGTTTCGAAGAAGGTTGGTGGCAGTGTGGACCCCCGCACCACGCACACACACACAACCATTCTCTTATACCGTCTGCTGTCCATCCTTCTCGCCATCTACCATGACTGTTCTTTTTGGAATAAGGGCTTTTTGGGATGGTTGGGATGGATGGCTGGGTGGCAACCGAGAATGACTGATGAAGCTTTTCGGTTGGTACCGGAGAGTATGTGTACGTATGTGAGCTCAAGAGCCCACAATTCTTTATCCACACCACATGAGTGTGTTACGCTGCTTTTATACATACGTACATACATATACATATATATATATCGTTGGTTATATTCCATTTTTCCTTCTGTCGTTGTATTTTATTGATAAACGTATTCTGGGAAGATGGCGGCATAGAATGGTGGCATTGGGCGAAAGTGTTAGGTGGACTGGGACACACCACACCAGAGAAAGAGACGACGCGCATGTGGGGTTTCCCTACGTGAAAATTAAACCAATTACCGAAAGTTCTACGCTCCACAGCACGCATTAGTCAGCTAGCACCGGGAATTCGAATACACGATACTTATTTTCCGTTATATGATTCTCTAATTTACTTCGAATAGCCCCCCCCCCGCTCTCTCTCTCTCTCTCTCTCCCCCCGCTATAATCAATTAATAGAGATTTCAGAGTATATAATGCAATCTGTTTAACTATTTTCGAAATGTGAAGCTCGTTTCTGCTAGAATTATTAAGAACTAACAATTTATGAAGACATCGGTTGTAACGATACCTCGTACGTCAAGAATTAGCGGTCTGGGATGATTCCCATTCAGAATAATGCTAACTAACTTTTTGGAAACGTATAAAGTCGATGAAAACGCAACGAGATCGAGGATTTTACACATTTTCCGTCGTTTGTGCTTTCGTTTTTGTATCGTTTTCCGAATAAATTCCGAGAGTTCTCAGCAAACTGACTTTTTCGGACTCTGAAATGTTAAAAAAGCATATAGATTCAATCCATTCAAACCATCTAGATTCAATCAAAATTTAACTGACTTCGAAATGTATAAAAAAAGGATTAAAAACATTCTCACCAAGTGTTATTTATAAACAGCAATTGGCTGACAACTAGCAAAATTTTTGGCGAGAATTGGCGATGACCCGTATATTTATGATCCTAATTTCCCAGACTTTTTCTTGATCAAATAGGGCCATCCTAATCTTTTTGAAATAACTGAACTGCAACTTCAGAAAGGAACTGGAAGTGCAACAACCTGATGCATAGTATTTGATTGCATCTGATTATATTTTTCGTCAAAAATATCTCGAAACGTTAACCTCGGCGTATCGTTATAACCCAGTTTGACTGTAGTATCTCACGCTATAGAGCAGCGTTTCTCCGCGAAACCCTGGGATTCTCCGAAAAATCCCCGGAGTTATTCAAAAAATAAAATTGAACAACAGAACACTATTATAGCAATGTTATAGAAAATATTAATATTATTTGAAGGGGTTTCTAGTCCATCAATTGCAATTGATACCTGAGTAGCACGTAAACTCAAGAGTTTTCTAGAATAGGCGAGTATTATTTATAAAATTCTGTAGAGTCCAAAGAAGTTGATATATCCGAGCAGAAGCAAAATCATTCCAGAATTTCTTTACCAAATTCGAACGATTTTAATCTCAATAGACTGGGCGAACAAGTTTTAAATTGAGAAACTGAAAACCAACGGTTATAACTCAAAATACGAAACTAAGACACCAAACAGCTGTTTCGAGGGTAATATAGCCCTTTATTAAGTGGTAAAAAGTCTGTTATAGCGCAGACTACTCGCTTGAACACAACACGTGGTTGATATGAGGCCGACGCGTGATGGTGATGATGATGACAGAGGAAGAGAATTGGCTTATTATTATAATATACGATTGTAATATTACTTACGATTGTAATAATCCCCGATTACGATTGTAAGACGGGGTGCATCGATGATGGAGTGGAAGGGAGCGGCAATTTTAAGAGAATTATATAGGCCCAAATATTGGAGAAATATGAAATGCTGGAGAAATCGTTAACTGGAGAAGAATTTTTATGAATGTGAAGTGCAACAAAGAAATCCAAGTCGAGACGTAAAAAAACATTCTTGAATGATTTTGACAGAATTAAACTCAAAGTGGGGATTGTTGGTCTAGCAATGTTGTGAGACTGTTTGAGCTCCTGTGATATGAGGAAATTAGAAGACAGTAAATGTTGTAAATTACTTACCCTGCGAATCTTATCATTTGTAGAGAACTCAAACCTCTCTTTAACAATGTTTTTCGATCCTGACATGCAGACTAGTTTATCATGCACTACAGACCAGTCTTGGACATTGCCAACCAATTTATTCTAGGTCCTCAAGTGCAAACGACTTGATTCAAATTCATTCAAAACGACTACACAGTGACAGAATAGCATTCATATACCCATTTACCATGAATATCCGCGTACATAATACATCGAAAATTTTTTGGTCTCTAATACTCATTTTCCTAGATCAAGATTGAGGTCCCTTATCGACAGCGAAACAATGACAAATCCATCCTTGGTGTTTGGGATTTCTTTCTTTTTACGGGACTTGGCATTACGGGCTATCAGATAAGATTTGTCGGGCTGTGAGCACCGTCTCTGACCATTGATAGGAGAAGAATACTCGTATGAAAACTTTGGCACATGCTCAAACTCAAATCAATATAATGTTAATTCTTGAATGCGGTAGTCAAGCTTCACTGCGGACGAGCTTATCGTTTGCGAGCCCAAAGAGCTCGCAAGTGATGAGTTCAAGACGCCTGACGTAACAATTAGTAAATGTGCAAAGTCTTTTATCAGCTTCTGTGTCATTTCTTATGACACATAGGTGCTTTCATAGTTCGAGTTCATATCCTACAGCATGCGTGCTCAACACATGGCCCGCAGGCCAAAATGTGGCCCTCGGAAGAATTTGATGTAGTCCGCGACCGCAAACCAAATTTTGTGAAAATAAACAAAGCGGCACATTTCCAAATCACTTAAATTACCCGAGGTAATTTGCAGATCACTCAAGTGACCTGGGGGGGGGGCACGTTTACCCATCACTTAAGCAACCCGCAGCGTATTTACAGATCACGTAAGTGGTCCGTTTCACGTTCTTACTTCAATTAAGCGGACTTTTTATTTCAATTGAGTGGGACATTCCATGATCACTTAAGTAGCCTTTGGTTACAGGTGAAAAAAAACAGCTCTAAATGCAGAAATTCAGAAAAACCGTTTCATATCCGCATTTAAAGATGTTTTTTCCCAAATTTCCTCCGTTTTTCTAATTGAAGTATCTCAGTGAATATTACACTAAGAAATATGAATTTTTTTTGTTGCCATCAAGAAAGAAAGGGCAAAACTTTCTAATTGGATTTTGGGGCACACGGGGACTGTATAAAAAGTTAATTTTTTTGACTTAATCACTATACAACCCCTTCAGACACGAATGACAATTTCTGAGTACTACATGTTGTTTGGAAATTTTTTTCCAATTGGAAGCATGTCTCTAGGATCAACTGTTCACCAGTAAAATGCCATACTCCGTTTGCTACATGCGCTCTGTATATTTACAGTAATATTACTAATACGGTATCAATTACAACAATTGAATAATTTTTCATTCAGTTAGAATTAAATTATCAAATCTTCCTGCTGACCACCCATGCCTTCGTCGCGGACCATAGGTCGAGAAACGCTGGACTAGATGGAATAATTTGAACTTGGAAACGCTAAAGATAGCTTTACAGTTTTTTTGAGCCATTAAGTGTCCGATTACTTGGATATTCGAAATTAATGGTTTTCATTTTGAAGGGAAAAAATAAAAGGAGAGTAAAAAGGGAGGAGAGACTCTCTCTTTTTCTCGGGACGGATCGGCTGAAAAATTAATGCACCCCAAAAAAGTTGCACGACCAATGGAACGGATAGAGATAACAACATCGCATATCAACCCACCTTTTGAGCTATCATTTCACTCGTTAGACGTTCCCATGTAAAGCGACACCCCCTAACGTTACCCTAGTTTCTTATTTAATCAGTTCTTCTCTTTTGCGTGTAGACGTTAATAGGTTACTAGAAGTTGTGATTGGCAAAACCAGGGCCGTAACTAGAGGGGGGGGGGGAAACTGCACCGGGCGAAAATATTTAGGGGGGCCGCAGTTTTAGGTGGGAACAAAGTGCACCATTACAAAATAATCGAATTTTAAAGTTGCGGGGGCGGCTGAATCTTGTTTTCCCCGGGCGGCAAAAATCCTAGGTGAAGCCCTGGGGAAAAAAACTACCATGCATGTTTTCTCATATTTTCATCTCTATCGCTGAAAAAAGAAAAGCAAATAGAAAATGCTAATTTTTCATTCTTAAAAAGGTCTTTTCGCGTTCTTCTAAAACAGGGGTGACCAACCTTTGTCCAAGCCGTGCTACAATTGAGATAATTTTCAATGCGCGTGGCACTCTAAAAATTTTAACAAGCAGACCAGACGCCCCGTTTTTACGGGACACGAACATTTTTCTTCGCCCTCGCGAAATATTCTTAGGCTGTCTTCTTATTTTCACAAAAATGTTCAATTTTGTCACTTTTAAGTTCAAAATTGTTTTTATTTTTGAGTCGTAATAATGTTTTGATTATAACAATGCAGATTGAGCATGTACGTATATCGATAGAAGTTCATATTACCTACACCACATAGGCACCATAACCTGAAGGCTGAGGATGCTTGGGGCCACCTCCCCTAATAAACTTCATAAGTGGGCTGAGCCCCCCCCCCCAAGAATTCATGGATATGCAATGCATGTCCCTCCCTGCCCCACGGACGTCCTTGAATTACATATGGGACATCCAGCAACTCTTGTCTCAAACATGAAAAACAAACAGAAATGCATTGAATGAAAATCTTTTGAAGAAAGGGATTCTTCAAAAGTTGGAGAGAATTTATTCGATGGAAAAATCAAATAGAATTTCTCGAATTGTGAAGAAAAGCTTTCGCGTATCACGCTCCTGATGTCATGGAGTGCCGCGGGTTGGCCACCCCCTGTCCTAAAGCATTCTTCCGCTTTACTGAGGCTTAGTTCGTCCTGGACTGGAGTAAGCCGTAAGGTTTTGGAGACCATACCTACAGAGGGACATAGACTTGGTTAACGGGTTGCGGAGAAGAGTGACGTGTGCTCCTGTTCGCACACAAGTCTTGAGCTACACAGAAAGACTTGATTTCTTGAATATGCTTACATTGGAAGAACGCAAGTGTCTGGTTAGAGGGGATATAATCAAAGTGTTTAAAATTTTCAACGGGATTGATAGGATGGACCATGAGTTAATGAACCATTAACACGAAATCATCAGTAGCTGCAGAAACATGCCAAATATGATGGTGCAGAACCCATAATCCCCTACAATACGGCCTATCATTTCTTCAAGTTCGACAATTTTTATGAATAGAGAGCATTGTCTATATACAGTAAAACCTCGGTAAGTCGTCACCTCAAGTTATCGAAAAATTATGACGGCTTAAGCGGAGTGCCATCAGTTTCAATGTGCAATGTTGTGAAAATCGTATAAATTTAAAGTAATGTGAAATTTATTAAAGTATGAATCAAAATAACAATATTAATAAAATTTATAGATCGCGAAAGAGTAAGTAATAGCAATTTTTTTACCTTTTTATCTCTTATTACTTAAATTATTGTGGTAAAATGTACTGTACACTTTGATTTATACTAGTAATTTTCAATTTAGACTAACAGAGCAACTATTAGTCTAAAGCTACAAATAGCTTTAAGTAGCTATAAGTAGCTTTTCTTCATAATAGCACATTAATTTTACATAGACATCAAATTTAATTTTAGTATTTTAATTCTTCATCAGTAGTTCATGATACAACTACAAAGTAATCTCGAACACTTTTGACTTGATGGAGGGGGCCCTGGGCAGGGAAAAGTAAACAGAAGACCTCAACTTGGGAAAGAATGTCTAATTTTTTTCAACAAAGATATTTTGTTTAAATTTCAAGCCCTAAATTAGTAGAGCCCATGCTTTCTATGATTATTTATTATCCGTGCCCGCGCGCGTTGCACTTTGACTTAATTTGATTTAAATAATTTTTGATTTCCTTGCACTATGTGTAATCTTTGACGTATCGATAAATTTTGGTTTTGCCTGAGATGCCCTGGGGGCTGCCTTACGTTGCTTCTTGCGACAGAGCCTGGGTGTCTCGCGGTTTCTCCAGTAGAGCCCATGCAGAAATGAGATCTAGCTTGAACAGTCCCAAACATTCCAAAAACCTTTACTCGGCAAATGAACTTCCCCAGCGTGACTTTCGTTACTTAAACTGTTCCGTTTGGGTATATAGAATTTTATGGTGATTTGAACATATATGGCAATGCTGTTAACAAGCTCTTTTTAATGGGAGCCATAAAAAATAGTCTGTTCCACTTTTTCAAATTTTTTCATAGTGACGAGTTAACCGAAATTAGCGACGAGTAAATGAGGGTTTAATAACATTGTTGTCTGTGAGAGGTGGAAGGGCCTGAAGAAAAATGACGACTTAACCGGAGTGACGACTCATTAGGGTGACGACTTAACGAGGTTTTACTGTATATACCAGTGGTGCGCAAACTTTTCAGTCCGCGGGCCAGATATGCGGTATTTCCGTGGCTCGCAGGCCAGGAACTTGTATGTACCGTGTGACCATATGACATGTATTTTACGGGATATTTCCGTAATTTTGGACGTTCTAATATTAAAAAAAAATTCCCGTTTTTTCTTTTATTTTCAATATCAAGAATTAAGTTTTTTTCCATGACTTTTGTCATAATTATCGTGATATAATTTATATCATAATTAATTTTGGTCATATAAACATATTCATTTCACATATTTGTCAAACATACGCTTTGTTTGGTGAGTTACACAAATTTTCACCCATTGAGTCTTGTGGAAGCTTCATACTTTACGACATTGACGTAAGTAATTTTTCAGCAGTTTTAGCCATAGTTGACAACTTTACTCACCTTTGAAATTTTTTTGGCTATAATTAGCAACTTAACTTGCATTTGACAATTTTTTGGCGGTAATTTGTGTATAAGTATGGATCGCGATTTTCTGTTTACCATATTTTTACGAAGGAAATATGGTCAGCCTAGAAATTGATTGTGTTGTGTGGATTGATACTTTTTCACCGGAACACCTTTGCGGATGGAACCCCTTGATGGGCCGCAGTTTGCCCATCACTAGTCTATGTCTATGACGTACACTGAGGTTCCACTGAATTAGGAATGCCTAGTAACGAATAGCGTTGCCCCTAGCTTCATAGGGCAAGGAAATTTAATCAGAGAGTGCGGAAATGTGCTGCTGGTGTTGCTTGCCAAGCATCGACTGTCAGGCAAGATCACTGGTATTGGATTACAATCATGTACGTCTTTCTTCACAGTGTATTAAATGTGCTCACAATACGATCAAAGCCTGGGATTTTAAGGTAGTCTCTTAACTATAGCAGTCTACGAAATGGTCTTCGGACAAAACTTTAGACATTCGTGACCTGTGAGCTGAGTCAGATATACTTTTTAAACCTGTAGGCTATATACAGATATTTACGCCCACCAGTGGCGTCGGAGCCGGGGGTGCTGTGGGTGCTTAAGCACCCACGCTAATTTGTGGCATGGATCCGAGCACCCCCAGAATTGATTCAGAAATGAAGATTTCCGATATGGAACTAAAGATGAGCACCCACAGTTTCGAAACACTTCCGACACCCTTGACGCCCACTCTCTTTCCGTTCGGGTCCAATTTTTTTGAGCACCCATACTCAAATTTGTAGTCTATCTGAACTTGCCAACCTTTGCTATACCCCACTTGGTCACTCACTATATTTTCCTGTTTTTCCTGTACCTATGACGGGGACCAGTTGTCTTACTGGTACACTCCACGTTCATCGAGATGGATGACATACATAAATGAATATAAACGATCGCAAGCCATATTATTCAGCCGCGTTCCAACCAAGCATGCAGAATCAAATCCATGTCCTACACTGTAGCGTATTTACAAGGGGAATTATTGGCTATAGCCCAGGGTGGCACATTTGAGGAATGAGTGGAAAAAAAATAAGATTGGGAGAAGGACTTCAAAATTTGCATAACCCTCAATAAATCCGCATCTGCCCAGAGAGCTAGGTACTAGATCGGTGAGTGACCAAAAAAATTATCTAGAGAGTTTGCAAGCATGTGAATGATCAAAAGAATGACCTACAGAACGAAGGACCAGGTCAGTGAGTGATCTAGACCATGTGCGAGCACGCGAATGACCAAAAGAGTGACCAAGAGTGCGTGCAAGCATGTGAATGACCAGAAAAATGACCCAGAGCACGTGTAAATGCGTAAATGATCAAAAGAGTGACCCATAAAGCAAGGAACCATGCCAGTGAGCAAGCAAAAGAGTGACCCACAAAGCAAGGAACCATGCCAGTGAGCAAGCAAAAGAGTGACCCACAAAGCAAGGAACCATGCCAGTGAGCAAGCAAAAGAGTGACCCACAAAGCAAGGAATCATGCTAGTGAGCAAGCAAAAGAGTGACATAAAGCGTGTGCAAGTATGTGCGTGACCAAAACAGTGTGCAAATAAATGGATTATATCACAGGGTGGCGAATTCGAGGAAAGAATAGTCAAGAGAACTAGATTATAGAATGGAAAAGGGGCGGCAAAATCATAAATGCTGGTCCTACAAGCGCGGTCACCACATTCTCAGACTCTTATCGGCGTGGTGCAGGTGGATATGGAATTAGTCATACATAACTAGTTTATAACTATCAGACACAAACACAAGCATCGGTCCGAAAAATGCCCGATTCAATCTAAGAAATCATGTTTTCTTGTGCCAGTACATACATAAACAAGATACAGTACACACTAGACAAAAAAAAAAACAACAAGTACCAGTTGCAAACATTTTGAAAAAGGTGCGGAAAATGTTTTCATTTTGACACAGTTGGAGAAGGGAAGAGATCTTGTTAACGAAGACCGATAGTGTTCCTTACCAAGCTAATGTGAGGTAGTACAGCTATCAATATTATTAAAGAAAGCGGTCGAAAAAGAGAGAGAGTTCGGGTCAGGAGAACAAATGGGTGCGGCTGTTGTTTACTGGTTATTTGAAGAAATGGGTGCAGGTGCGATCCTGTGAGCACCGCAAACTCCAAGACTATCATGATTAGGGGAGTTGATTGAAACATTACTATTATTTTCCTATTACCCGTTCCACAAATGCATCTTCCTACTCTATATTAAATTGTATTTACTGTATAGTGCATCCTTCTACTGTAAATATTTTTCAATTGGTCAGGTGGAATTTGCTGGTTATTTTCCCACTGGGAAGCTAAGCGTTGTGGTATGTGTATATGCAGGGCCGCCCTTACCAGACATGGGGCCCGATGCGAAAATAATAGCGGGGGCCTCCCCTTAGCCCCGATTTTTTCTTCTTCTGTGGGTGAGGGGAATCGAAAATTTGGAAAGTTAAAATCATGAAAATTCAGAATTGATGAAAATTGCCAGAATTGCAGAATTGACGAAAATTGTCAGAATTGCAGAATTGACGAAAATTGTCAGAATTGCGGAATTGACGAAAATTGTCAGAATTGCGGAATTGACGAAAATTGACAGAATTGCGGAATTGACAAAATTGCGGAATTGACAAAAATTGACAGAATTGCGGAATTGACAAAAATTGACAGAATTGCAGAATTGATGAAAATTGTCAGAATTCCAGAATTGATGAAAATTCAAAATTGATTAAAAAAAAAACAATTCCAGATATGGTAGAAATTCAGAAAGAACGAAATAAATCGTTTCAGAATCGGTTGAAAATCGTCAGATTTTCTCAGAATTTATGAAAACTCGAAATAAATGAAAGAAATAGTTTCAGAATTAATGGAAATTGTCGGAATTCCAAAATTGAGGAAAATTCAGAATTTATTAAAAAAAAAAACAATTCCAAATATATGGTAGAAATTCGGAATTTATGAAAGAAATACTTCCAGAATTATTTCTTTCCAGATGAAAATGCAGATTTCCAGAATAGATGAAAATTCAGCATTTACGAGAGAAATTATTGCTACCGTAAATGCGGGGCCCTCTAAAACGCGGGACCCAGTGCGACCCCTAAGGGCGGCTCTGCATAGGCGTATGCAGAATTTTCTTGAGGAAGTCCGAATTGCAGAAATGATTCGGACTGATCGACCATTTCGCGATGTAGCCGGCTCCGTCGCGAATTGGCCAATTTTGGGATTTGTCAGTAACTTATACATTATATACAGTGCTGCTGAATCGCAAGGTCTTCAAAGCATTGCTGTCATACTTTTCGAAAATTTACGACTACGCTACTTTCGCTACTTATCGACCATATACGTACTCACTAGTCAAAAGTAAAGCACACGCTAAATAAATTAGAAACTACCTGGTGTTTGGGAAAAGAAACTCCAAATTGAAAAGTTGTTTTGCTCTGTTTTTCCTGATGTAAAAAAAAATAATCTGTGTTTCACAGTGCAATATTCACTGAGATATTCGAATTCAAAATGGAGGAAATTGTGAATTTTGAACTTGGAAACGCAGGATTTTTTTTGAGTTGGCATCAGGAGAGACAAGAAAACCAATTTCTATATGGGTTTTGGGGCACGCGGGGACTCAGGGCCGTAACTAGGGGGGGGGGGAAGGCAGGATTTAGGAGTAGACGTGAGGAAACAAAGAACACCATTACAAAATTATCGAATTTTAAAGTTGTGGGGGCGGCTGAATCATGTTTGCCCCTGGCGGTAAAAATCCGAATTACGGTCCTCCAGGGACTGTATAAAAAGTTGATTTTTTTTCTTGAAGCATGAGGGAAATGCGTTTTCTGTGATTTTACAGATGCATTTTCCATGACAGCGTTTCTCAACCTATGATCCGTGGACCACCACTGTTCGCAATAGTCGCATAGGTGGCCAACTGGTAGACTAGATTATTTAATTCTAATTATAGGGGGAAAACCTTAAAAACGGTATAACTGTAAATGAAAAATAAATAATTATTTTTTTCCATGCTTGCAAACATCCCTGTAAAATTTTAATTGCCAGGTTTTGCGAAATCATGTAATTACTGATTTTCATGATAGGAAGACCTACATCATTCAAATTTTCCATAGGTTGCCAAACAAGAGGTTGATGTATCCACTGCATACACGCGTACAAACACGAGCGCTGACGTATCTCAGAATGTCGGATTTAAAAAAAAATCGAAAAATGCAGAGTTGATTATACATGCATCGATGCAGAGCGCTATGTATCGATTAAATTTTAAATGAAGGTTAAAAAAGTTCGGGGGGGGGGGGCGCAGTCGCTAATAAAATTCTTATCAAAAAGGGGGCCGTGCTTTGGGATTAGATATTTGAATTCAAAAACTGAAGAAAAGTTGGGAAAGAACAGCATGAACAAGAGGATTTCCTCAAACTTTTTCCCCCACGGCTTCCTTGCCCGATTCATGGTTCACCTCGGCTTTCCAGAATAGTTTA
Organism: Pholcus phalangioides; assembly: GCF_987345545.1. Lineage (NCBI taxonomy): Eukaryota > Metazoa > Arthropoda > Arachnida > Araneae > Pholcidae > Pholcus > Pholcus phalangioides. The sequence goes on along the minus strand of NW_028301610.1, from coordinate 32,162,437 downwards.
GTAGATATTTTCACTTATAAAAAAAATCCCTTCAAAGCATAAAATATCCGCATTAATTAATATTTCGAGCTCACCGACAAAGGTTGGCGACGCCCTCTTCGAGAAACACTAGCATAGGCTAACGGGCAATGCTTCTCTCCCTCATTTTGATGCTGTTCTTTCCCAACTTTTCTTCAATTTTTATTTTATATATCACAACGAATATCGCACTTAAAAACGTGGATTTTTTTTTTGTTGGCCTCGGGCAGACAGGGCAACAACTTTCTAATAGGGCTTATCAGGACAGGGTGTCCGTATAAAAAGTTAACCTTTTTTATTTCAATAACTATACAACCCCTCGCAACATTGAACAAATGAACAACAAATGACGTATCTGAGGTCTACGCTTTATTTGGATAGTTTTTCTGATTAGAAATATGCGTCTAGGATGAATGGTTCACCAGTAAAAGGCGGCAAGAGGAATTATAGAATCACCCTGTATACACATATGTGAGAGATTTCAGCTACCTTTTAACCACGACGTTTGACTTCGTTTTCCCGCTGAACATCCACGGAGTCAAGATTCGGCAACCAACGCAAGTGGGAAACCCCTGACAGTGTGAGAGGGGTTTATGTTTTTGCTCTGAAGTTGACACCCATAGTGTGTGCAGAGGGGCATTTGTGGTTTAGCCCAGGGTCGTAGCCAGAGGTTTCGTTCGGGGGGGGGGGACCAAAGGGATAGAACAATAGATTTGGCCATCTTTTTCCCATTTTCTCACATTTCGGGGGGGGACCGGACCCCCAACTCCCCTTTCGCTATGCCCTTGGTTTAGCCGCCTGCGCGTTACACAAATTTTGCTGCCCTCCTCCCATTGTAGTCGCATTTTCTTGTGTACTCCTACTGTTTACTCACGTGCTATAACCCGCTGGCTTCTCCCCACTCCTAAAAGTACACCTCTGTCTCTAAGTCATTCGCATGCTTGCACACTGTTTCGGTCATTCACATGCTTCCACACGTTCTATGCCACTCTTTTGGCCACTCACTGACATGAGTCACTCTTTTGATAATATACACGTCCACATATGCTCCAAGTCATTTTTTAGCCATTCACATGCTTACAGCGCTCTAGATCACTCCTTTAGTCATCCGTTTGCTCACTCACGCAAACTCTCTAGATGATTTTTTTTGGTCACTCACTGTCCTAGTCCCTTATTTTCCCGGCAGAGGCGTATATATTTAGGGTTATACACATTTTGCGGTCGGTCCTTCTCCAGTTCTACTAATTTCTCTTGGAAAATTTGCCACCCTGGACTATTGCTCACTAAGCGCCCCCCCCCCCCGAAAATATGTCACTGTTTCCAATTCGCCACCCTGTACTATAACCCGCTTAGCTTTCTTCTCCCTACTCCTGCAAGTACACTGTGTCTCTAAAGTCACTCTTTTGGCCATTCACATGCTTGCACACCCTCTAAGGTCACCCACTCACCTGGTCCGTCGCTCTGTAGGTCACTCGTTTGGTTATTCACATGCTTCCTCAAGCTCTTTATATGCCACTCGTGTCATTCATGTTTCAAGGAGTGGTATAGTTATCAAAATGTAAAAAAATTAAATTTTTATACATTCCCCGTGTGCCCCAAAACCCAATCAGAAAGTTGTTGCTGTGTCTCTATTCACTGAGAATTGTGAACTCTGAATTTATTGAACTCAGTGCAATATTCACCGAGATATTCGAATTCGGAGGAGATTAAAACGAAGAAAACCTTTTACCCGCATTTAATGCTTTTTTCCCAAAATTTCCTCCATTTTTCGAATTCGAATAACTCAGTGAATATTGCACTTAGATACGTGGAATATTTTTTATTAGCATCAGGAGAGACAGGGCAATAACTTTCTAATTGGGTTTTGGGGCACGTGGGAACTGTAGAAATTTTTTTTATTTTAATAACTATACAACCCCTTTGAAACATGAATGACATAGCTGAGCACTACACGTAATTTGGATACTTTTTCTAATTAGAAGTATGCCTCTAGGATCTACGATTCACCAGTAAAAGGTGGCAAGAAAATTTTTTGAAAGACCTGGGGGCACACATTTGCAGATTACTCAAGTGTCCTGGGTGCAAATTGTGCTATTTACAAACCAATTAAGGGATCTGGGGCACTGTTCCAGATCAATTAAGTGGCCCGTTGCACATTCTTACTTCAATTAAGTGGACTGGGGGACATTTCATGATCACTTAAGTAGCCCTTGGTACAAGTATAAAAAAAAACAGCTCTAAATGCGGAAAATAACGGTTTTACCCGCATTTAACGCTGTTTTTTTCCCAAATTTCCTCCGTTTTTCGAATTCAAATATGTCTCAATGAATATTGCACTTAGAAACATGGAATTTTTTTGTTGGCATCAAGAGAGACACAGCAACAACTTTCTAACTGGGTTTTGGGGCATACACGGGGACTGTATAAAAAGTTAATTCTTTGTCTTAATTACTATACCACCCCTTGCAACATGAATGGCATATCTGAGTACTGCACGTTATTTGGATACTTTTTCTAATTGGAAGCACACCTCTAGGATCAACGGTTTGCCAGTAAAATGTCATACCTCCTGTTTGCTATGCACACTCCGTATATGTCTCATTCTCTATGGCGGTGTTTCTCAACCTATGATCCGTGGACGACCACTGGTTCGCAATGATTGCATAGCTGGTCCGCTGGCAGATTAGATTATTTAATTGTAATTATATGGAAAAATATTCAATTATTGTGATTAACATTAGTAATATGCAGATGAGTTCAAATAAAAAAATCACATCTTCATATAATTAGAGTAACCATATCTCATTGAGAAAAAAATACGGAAAATGGCGATCTTAAATTCATTGCATGATATTGCTAATTTTGTTAAAAAGCAATTTTCGACAAATTTGCTGTGAAGGAGACGCTAAAAACCACGGTAAAAATTATGAGTAAAAATATATTCCTCGCAGGGCCCGATTTCCGCATGGGCAAAACAGTGCCGTATTTACAGGGGAGCTTAGCGGACTAGAGCCCAGGGCGGCTAATTTGAGGAGTGAGTGGCCAAGAAAATTAATAGAATGCGGAGAAGGGCGGCGAAATTTTTATATAGCATTCAATAAATCCACCTCTACCAAGACAGCAAGTGACTAGTTAAGTGAGTGACCTATAGAGTTTTCAAAAAAGAACGTGAGTGAACAAAAGAGTGACTTAAAGCACGAGTAATAGTATAAATGACCAAACAAGTGACCTACAGTGCGAGGGACCAGTTCAATGAGTGGCCTAGAGTCAGAGCCGTCTCAAGCACATCCTGGGCCTCCGAGCAAAGTGATTTTTCTCAGGCTCCTTACCTGGCGAGACATAGTTACTTTCGAAAACCAGGTTTCACGAGGTCCATGTCTGTACTTGAGGGGGGGGGGCATAGGTTGAGACGGCATTGCCTGTAACGTGTGCAAATAACCAAACAGTGTCAAACACGTGAGTGACCAAAGCTCTTCCACCATAGTCGAGGGACCCCTCTTTTGCCCAAGGTCCCATCAAGTCAAAGTGGGGGTCCCGCGTATTTCATACGCTTAGTAATTCAAATGTATTTGTGAAAAAAGTTCCGAAATAATTACTCGAGTAGCCTGAGATGAAAAAATAGCCAGTAAATCGGATTAAATGACGTCTCAAAAGTAAAATGAAAACACAGCCCTAAAAAAGTCCAGACTATAAAAGAGCGATCATATTAGAAATATAAACAAGATACTTTCAATACGTTACTTTCGATACTTTATACATATGAAAGATATTTCATGGAGCATTTTACATTAAATTTCTCATTTAAAATCGTGCATAATATCCTTTTTTTATGTGTTTACAAACAACATGTATTGTATTGCTGATGCACCAAATCTCTTCGACCACAGTCGAGGGGGGCCTAAGATACACTTTTGCCCAAGGCGCTCATCAAATCAAAATCCTCGAAAAAAAACAAAACAAACGCTCATCATGACACAGTTACTAAATTTCATTAAGAAAAATACTGAAAACTGAGATGTTAAATATTGCAAAATACGGAACATCCCCCCCCTATTGTCACCAAATACCCTGCCATACGTCGGCAAAATCATCAAATTCTTGCAGAAATAACTAAAAAATTATAAATGAATGGGAGAAATGCGGTACTGAAAACCGCAGTAAACTGAAATGTAGTTCACGGAAAAAACGATGAAATATGCTAAATTCGTATTTTTACAGGCATTATAACTATACTTATCTCATAATATAATTTATTAGTTTTAAGAATTATCTCTATTCACGATATCTGTGAAAATTATAGACTCAAAAGAGCGTAGTTGAATAAACGGGACATTGAAGTTGGGATAAAAAAACGCGAAAAAACAAGAATGAAAATGCAGGACATATAGTCACAATACCCAAGATGTGAACTAGGCTATCCTTTGAATTGTTTCCTTGGGTACAGAAAGGTTGAGAAACGCTACTCTAAAAGGGAATCAGCCCGTCAATTACTGACGTTATAACCGAGTTTGACTGCATATAAATTTCCGTAACGACTTGATACTTTTTTGTTTTTTTCCAGCTCCGTATAACACTTAAATTTGATTCCGCACGAGGTATATGCGTAAATATTTCAGTAGAGATATATTGTATAGAGAAAATATTTTTCGGATATTGATGATTGGAAATTATTGGCAGAGCTGCATGAGAAATAGTCAACAACTTCCCCCTCCGGTTTATGCTTCGTTTAAACCAGGTGTAATTTAACGTTGGGAGTTGCGCGTGCTAACGGCAGAAAGTGCTCTTGTTATTGGCATTTATGATTAAGATGCCGAGCTTCATGCTAATAGATCTTTCCAGAAGACCTCTTTCCTCTCTCTCTCTTTCTCTAGGCCCGATACGAGTTCACGAATTCACAGTTATAAAGGCATAATGAATGAAATTATTGACTGACTCCGGGTCGGGGTTGAAAAGCCTTTTAAAATTCTCCCCCCGTAAGATTATCATTATATTTAAATATCTACATAGAGAAAACGAAACTGAAGATTTCTTAAAAGGATTCTACACCTTCGAGGGTTTCTCGAAACCTTTTAAAACTATCTAAATAATGTGCGTATTCACCTGATATTATTCAGAAGAGAATTTAATATTGATAATATTTGGAAGCATTTTTCTCGTGATTGGGTAATTTAGTGTGTTCGGCATGTTGAAGGCTTTCTATTGATGTTTTGTATTCCGTCTTAGAAGGTAATTGAAGATTCTTTCGTGTATTGTACACGTCATCTTGTGTGTGGTTGGTTCATGGAATTGCATCGGAAAAATTTGAAGTAATTTCAATCTGATTGAGCGAGTCTTATTGACTAGATGGAGTTTCGTACAATAAAATGGTTGGTGGAGCAAGGTTGCCTTTACTATAAGCCGGGCCTCATTGCTAAAAATAATAGCGGGGCCAGAGGTGTCTTGATGATTTCGGAGCCACTTAGCAACGAATTTCATATATTCTGTAGGAGAATCGAAAATTCAGAAGATGAAACTCATGAAAATTCAAAATAAATGAAAAAAATAATTCTAGAGTTGATGAAAATTCAGAATAAATGAAAGAAATGATTTCAGAATGAATGAAAGAAATGATTTCAGAATAAATGAAAGAAATGATTTCAGAATGAATGAAAGAAATGATTTCAGAATGAATGAAAGAAATGATTTCAGAATGAATGAAAGAAATGATTTCAGAATGAATGAAAGAAATGATTTCAGAATGAATGAAAGAAATGATTTCAGAATAAATGAAAGAAATTATTTCAGAAATTGACGAAAAATCAGAATAAATACAGAAATACTTCTAAAACTGATGAAAATTCAGAATAAATGAAAAAAATAATTTCCAGAAATTGATGAAAATTCAGAATTTCCAGAAATTGATGAAAATTCAGAATTTCCAGAAATTGATGAAAATTCAAAATTTCCAGAAATTGATGAAAATTCAGAATTTCCAGAAATTGATGAAAATTCAGAATTTCCAGAAATTGATGAAAATTCAGAATTCCAAAAATGATGAAAGTTCAAAAAATTTTCAGAATTATTTCTTTCTAGATAAAAATCTAGAATTCCCGAATTATTTCTTTCCGGATCAAACCACAGAATTCCAGAATTTATGAAAAGAATTATTATTACTACACATGTGGGGCCTCCCAAAACACGGGACCCGGTGCAACCGCACCTGTCGCATACCCCTCCACCTGGCTCCTAGGTGGAGTGCATACATTTCCCCGCTTTACGCAATTAATTGGTTCATCAAATTACCGCATAACACGAAATCACGTAAACCAAGTTGAATTTAATATGGGCAGGATAGTGATAGGGAGATTTTCTTCAGAAACATAAAAAATAAACCCAAATTCCAACACCAAAATATTTTTTTTTTCCGATGAATTATTGCAACTTTTAAATGAATCTCGTGAATTCAAGCTATATGAAAATTAATTCAATTAATAAAATAAATTTTACTCCGGTCTTCACTATTTCTGATTGATTCTAGTGTGAATGTTTTCTGTCCTGAAGAATCTCGTATGATAATTGTCTGATAACTTATTTTAATGAAACAGTCGAAATTCAGGTGACAAGCAGCATTCTTCGTCTTTTTAATCAAACCTTCAGTACCAAGAGAATTGCAGTCGAATCTCGTTATAACGAACTCCAAGGGACCGGATAAATAGCTTCGTTATAAAGGAATTCTATGTTTTTTTCATTGTTCCTATGTAAACTTATCTGGGGGGATTAGAAAAGTGTTCGTTTTTTTCGCTATTCGACCGTACTAGAGAATTTTGAGTATCCCTAATTTCATGGGGATCTTTTCCTTTGGTTGAAATTCTGATAGCATTGTTAATGTTATCAAAAGATGTTGGTTAGCGAGATCCGTTGAATTGGTTTTGAGCTGGTTATTTGTGGAGATGAAGATTACAAGGAAGAAAATTCATCACTGCCCCCCACGGGGACTCGAACCCCGGTCTCCTGCTTGCCGGACGAGTGCTCTACAATCTAAGCTATGGAAGCAGGTAGAATATTTCAACTTTGGAGCGTATATATATGTTGAAAGGCACCGTACATGGACGGCGTCAACAATCAACTATAGCTTAGATGGTAGAGCAACTCGTCCGGCAAGCGAGAGACCGGGGTTCGAGTCCCCGTGGGGGCAGTGACGAATTTGCTTCCTTGTGTAATCTTCATCTCCACAAATAACCAGTCTTTCGATGAATCTTGTATTGACAAGTGGAGAGGACATTTCTATATGTTGGTTTTAAGCGTTTGATCCACATTTTTCTCATCTAAATCCTGAAATCCAACTAATTTTTTCATTTTAACAACCTCGTATTTTTAATTTGGAAGCCCATTTTTAGGTACAAATACACATACAAATACAGATACAAGGCCAGTAACAAGGCCAATGCTGTAGGATATGAACTTGAACTATGAAAGTACCTGTTGTGTCATAAGAAATGAGACAGAAGCTGATGAAAGACTTTGCACATTTACTAATTAATACGTCAGGCGTCCTGAACTCATCACAGCAATAAGCTCGAAAAACGGAGGAAATCTAGGAAAAAAAACCACACCGTTAAATGCGGGTAAAACGGTTTTTCCGCATTTAATGCTGTTTTTTTTTTTTTTTTTTTGCCAATTTCCTCCATTTTTTGAATTCGAATATCTCAGTGAATATTGCACTTAGAAACATGAATCTTTTTTTGTTGGCATCAGGAAAGACAGCGAAACAACTTTCCTAATTAGATTTCGGTTCACACGGGGTCTGTATAAAAACTTCACACGGGGAAGTACACCTGTAGGATCAACGGCTGCCAGTAAAATGCAATACCCCGTGCTTGCCATGCGCCCTGTATATTCCTAGGGGCCATATATGTAGCGAGATACAAAATTTAATTTTTTTATACCGTCACCCTGTTTTCAAACTTCCAATTAGAGAGTTGCTGTCCCGTTTCTTCTGAGCCAGACACACACACACACACACACACACACACACACACACACACACACACACACAAAACCCACACGATGTTTTAAGTGCAATATTAGCCGAGATACCTGAGTTTAAAAATTACTGAAAATGAGGGAAAAAGAACAACATATTTGAAGAGGGAAACTCTGAAAAAAATTCGGAAACATACTTTTGCAGTTGCAGTTCATGAAAATTTTTCTGAATTCTGATATATACCCTAGACCCTCTATGGTTCACCTCCATAAAAACGTATTGAAAACATTTTTTTTTTTTTACAAAAATGGATCTAAATTGGTTCTTTCAGCATATTTTTAACACAGCAATTTTATTAATTATAGTGAATTTTTTTTAACTAGGGTGAGTTGCTTGCTTTTCTCACTGTGGAGTTTTTCATTTGACCTCGGGATGTTAAGTCCTGACTTAGAGGATTGTGTAAGTTTCGATTTAGAAATATGGAGAATATGAAATTTTGGGTTTTCCATCAGAGGGCAGTATTTAAAGTTGAAATTTCAGGGGGTTTTAAGATGGCTTCGAAGAAAAGAAGCCTCTGAAAAAAAGTGCGATTTATAACAAAATTTAGCAATAAAATTCTAGAAAAAAAATGTATGTGTATATGAATATACCCTTCATCATCTTGGCTGAAAACATTTGAACGGAATGAATTATTTCTTCAAAAAAAGAGAAAAAATTAAAAAAAAAAATCAAGATTTGCTGCCATTTATGTTTTAAATGTATTTTTTCAGTATCAAAACACAAAAATATCCTTGAAAATGCCAAGACAATGAATGCTCTGGTCTAAATAGAGGAGGAGAGGTCTTGAAATAATGTGTATTTTGTGTGTTCTCTGTTGTTCAATCTTGACTATTATAGAGCAGGGACGAAAGATTACATTTGACTTTTGTAAATGTACTATTACGCCAAACTGCCAACACCAACTGCTAACATAAACTATGAAATTTTGTCTTTTTTATTACCATAAGGCAATTATTTAATTTTTTTTGGTTTTCGATCAATCTTAGAGTTCTTCATTTTGAACTCCCTATTTCATATGATCCTCCCGATAACAATTTTTCTAAATACCCTTTTCTCAGACATAATATTTATTTTTAAATACCATAAATTTGCCAATGCAACGACAAGAATCCAAATTTTATAAAAATATAGGCTTCAGGTATATATTATTTTTAAATTGGAACAATCACAAAAACAAAAGTGATATCTATATACATTCCATAACCCCATACTTCCTAAAAGTACAATGAAACTTAATTAAAATACACTGCTCAAAACAAGTAGGGGAGCAAGCAAAAAAGTGAAGAAAACCGTGCGAGACAGCCACGTATTGGCATACAATGGATAGTACACGCGTATCAATGCGCAATACAGAAAAAAGACGTAAAAAAATTTGGAATTAAGCTTTAATTCTTTGAAAATATGGAAAAAACGTGAAAAGATGATTTAGGGCAACAATTTGGTTACATGTAAACGATAAAAAAAAGTACTGTTTAGACATGATGCATGAGTTTTAATAGGGCGTGTGGTCTCCTCGAACAGCTAAGACTGCTGCACACCTGTTTGCCATGGATGCGATGAGGTTATCGATCAGACTTTGGGGAATACTGTTCCACTCCTCAAGAAGTGCAATCTGCAAGTCTCGGACAGTAACAGGCGGCCTTGGTCGCGCAGCAATGCGTCGTCCGAGCATGTCCCAAACATGCTCGATTGGATTCAGGTCAGGATAGAACGCTGGCCATTCTATACGCTGTATTGTTTCAGCTTCAAGCATGTTCTCCACCAGACGAGATCTATGCGGTCGGGCATTATCATCCTGGAAAACAAAGGAATCTCCAATGGCTCCAGCGTAAGGGATGACATGAGGTCGCAGTATCTCGTCTGCATACCTTCGGGCCGTCAAAGTGCCATTCCGAATGATATGCAGGTCCGTACGTCCGTCTATGCTGATTCCACCCCATACCATCCAACCAGCTCGTCTGTATTGTGACCTTTCACGAACGAATGCGGGGTTATTTCGAGTGCCCCTGTCCCTCCATACCAGAACACGTCGGGTGTCACTCTCCAGACTGAATCGGGACTCGTCTGTAAACAGCACTTGGCTCCAATCATGTTGCTCCCAATCTCGATGTTCAGCAGCCCATCCTCTTCGGGCCGCACGGTGGCGTGGGGTCAACGGAATGCAGACCATTGGCCTACGTGCATAGAGCCCTCCCTCATGAAGCCGATTACGTACTGTTTGGCTGGACACCCTTCGTCCAACTCTGTGTCCGACTCTTCGTCCAGTGTCTTTCGTACACTCTGCCAAGAGCAACCGTCTTTGCAGCTGCGTAGAATTCTCTGTTCTGTTTCGACGGGCTGTTAACCGTATATACCGGTCATCAGTTGCTGTAGTGGCGCGTGGCCGACCTTGCTCTGGTCGACGTCTAACATTTCCTGTTTCTTGGAATCGATTCCACAGCCTTGCAATAACACTTCTGGCGACTCCAACAGCGTCCGCGACACTACGTTGTGTTTGCCCGGATTCCAGTCTGCCTATAACACGCCATGCCATGGATTCCGGTAAATCACGTTGTTGAGACATCCTCAAGTCACCTTGTCTCAAAAAAAAAATACTGCGCAATCGAATTTCACAGTTACGGCAGTAAAACAGACGTTTCTGCAACATCCCGATTTCTGCCCTTATCTCCTTTTTCTGGTTTTTGACGTCATGAACTTTGATTTGCATATGTGGTTTTCTTCTTCCGTTTCCTGCTAGGCTTTAAATTATGGATGATTCATTTTATGTTACTTATCGGTATACATCTTTGCGTAATTTTGTTAAAACCATGTGCTCCCCTAATTGTTTTGAGCAGTGTACCTTGACCCCACATACCTAATATTGACTTCAACGCTTGACGAAGCTCTTATGTGACGAAATTCTATCAATTTATAGATTCATCATAAGAAAAATATGAGTCATACTGGGCCAGATATCTTAATGGGCAAGTGGGGGAATTTACTCAGGGCTCCAAAATGTAAAAAAATTCTGACTGCCCAAATATCTTTAGTTATACAGGGCGATTCTAAATTCAAGAGACAAACTTTAAGAAGCGATATAAGACAACTACACAAGCATTTTTGATCATCGAATGTGCAGTCGAATCGCAATAGTAAAGACAGTAGAGGGTGTTTTCAGAGAGTGTACACAGCAGCTCTTCATCAAAAACAAATATCATATTTTCCCGATGAATTTGTTGCGATATGTGCCATCAACCACTCGAGGGTGCATATGCACCTTCCAATTAGATTAGTGTTTGCATTTTATTAATGCCAGGACTATCAAGGTTATGCTGCGCCAAACAATGATCTAGCGGTACAATGTCATGGGGTAGAATTTGCGTTACCCAAGTTTCACCATTAGAAGGCCCACCACATTACAATACCACGCTCCCTCGAATGGTCGATTGCACTTATTGCAGCAAATCCGTCAGAAAAATATGATATTTACTTTTGGTGAAGTGCTGTTGTGCACTCTCTGAAAACACCCTCTACCGCCTTTGCTACTGTGATTCGACCGCATATTTCTATGACCAAAAATGCTTGTTTAGGAGTCTTATACCACCTCTTAAAAGATTGTTCCAAGAACCTAGAATCCCCTGTATTCGTGGAGATTTCCTAAAAGATGCCCCACCTAGAGCCCCACAAGTCAAGATAACAATTTATTAACGAGCACAATCTCATAAATATACAGACAAGTAGACCACGGTTTTTGACAGCCTTTAAATCCAAGATTTTTATCGGGCTTTACAATGTTAAGCCCGATACCTGCGTGCGTGTTTGATATATCGAATTGCATTGGAAAAACGGGAAGCAATTTCATTTCATTTGGCCGAGTCTTATGTAGTAGATATGGATTGCATGCAGCAAAATGGTATTGTTAAGTGATTCAATCCAGTGAACAGTTATGCTTGACCAACAGAAACCATTGCAATATAATTGAAATGACTCAATGAGACAAAACTATGAAATAAATTACTTGGGAAACAGAAGGACTCCCTAATGGCTACTTCAATTTCCCTCAGGCAATTCATTACAACCTGTTCAAGTTGGACATTTACGGTTCCATTACAAAATATCCAAATAAGAGAGGTGTCCAAGATATAAAAGTACAGTATTGTGGGCATTTGTGTTATAGGATTATAGTTGGTTCCATTTAAAACAGTAAAATGTAGGAAGGTGCCCAGTATACAGAGGTTTCCAAGTTGACAGTTTTTACTGTATATCCGTAAAATAAATCAACGGACAGTTCTGTGAACTTTGCTCGAGCGTTTCAATGCTGACCGATCTAATTTGGAACAATGTTTGTAGGTTAGTAGAGAGTTGGCCATCAACTAAAGCTCATATATTCACTTTATTCGTTGTAAATCGGAGATTCAATTGCGTATTATGGAAGCCATCAAATATCATTGAAAAAATGGTGGAATATTCATATTTTGTCATTGCTCGTTTGATTGTCGGGATTTGGTTCAGTACTGTTGAGTGATTGAATACGTGTGTGTAAACGTTGCTTTTAGTTTATTGAATTTATTCTAATAGGTACATCATCAAGTGCGAATTAATGCTTGATTTGACGGAAACCGAAGCAATATGATTGAAATGACCCAGTGAAAGGGAGAATAGGTAATATGACTCTTGGGAGACTTTCAAAGGAAAATTTCGTCTCTCGGAGAAACTTCCAAATGGTAACTTTAATTTTGCTCGACATAAGTCGAGATATTCATAGTAAAATTGAATGATCCTCAACTGATTTTCTTGAAAAAGCTTTATATTCAAATAAGAAATCAACGAACAGTTTTGTGACCCTTGCCCAAGATATCCCATGTCGATCAATCTAATTTGAATCCCTATTTCCTTGGTAAGAAGAGCTGATGGTCATTAACAAAGGCGTGACTTTGATCCATCTCAGTCAAGACACGATAATAATAAAAAAAGGAACGAATCCATTTGCACATGCCATTTAGTTTTCATCCATAATCGAAGACTTATTCCGTCAAGAATCTTTACAGTAGGTCTCGGACGGGAGTTTTACAGTCGATCTAACTCGAGTCAAAGAAGGGTCGAGTTGGTTATGCACCCTTGAATCGATTTTCATCCGAGGGTTTGAAGTCCAATCCACACAGGTGATGTGTGATTGAATCAACGATATTCCATCGGAGATTCTTGGGAAACGAAGAGACTTCGAATTGGCAAATTTAATTCGCCTGCAATTCATAGTAAAAGTGAATGATCCTCATTTGATTTCTTAAAAAAAAGGTAATATATTCAAATAAGAAATCAACGGACAGTTCCGTGAACCTTGCCCAAGATTTCCCATGTCGATCAATCTAATTTGAATCCCTGTTTGCATGGTAAGAAGAGATGATGGTCATTAACAAAGGCGTGTACACTCAATTTGATCCGTCCTAGTCCAGACACGATTATATAAAAAAAAGGGAACGAATCAATTTTGCATGCCATTTAGTTTTCATCCATCATCGAAGACTTATTCCGTCAAGAATCTTTAGAGTAAGTCTCGGACGGGACTTTTACAGTCGATCCAACTCGAATCAAAGAAGGGTCGGCCCTTGCTGAGTGAGACAATGATTATATTACCCAGCTAATGAATCTTTTCGAGAGAAAAGGCCACCTCCACCTATTTCCTTTCTGTTAATGCTAGCTAATTCAACATAACAGCCAACACTATATTTATCGTCACCTTTGTTATGGTGCGTGAATGCTTTTGTGGTGGAGGGGGCCCCAGCACATGCTTTTCTCATTGCAGATTTCAAGAGAGATTAGCGAAGAGCGCTGTTGGTAACATGCTGGAAAACGTCATAGCGGTTTACCTCTCGGAAAGAGAAGATCCCGTCTCCTATTACGCTTATTGTCTTCGAAACTGCGTTATATTGAGCATCTCCAAAAGCCTCTAGAGATGTTGCTGTTGGTGAGGGAGTGAGAGAGAGAGAAGCCGAGTATAAGGCCCCTCCACCCTCATACTACTTGTCATCTGGCCGAGCTCAATTGCATATCCTAATTGCTTTATAAAAGGAGGAAGCTATAGCATTTCATAAGCGCATGAGAATAAACACATTTTTAAAGGGGTTGGATGGTGGAAAAGCAAGAGGAGCGAGAGAGAGAGAGAGAGAGAGAGATCTCTGGCGCAAGAAGACCAAGGTTTGTTGCTGCAAGGGCTTTGGTGGTGTGGTGGTAGTTTGGTGTGGAAGACACGGTAGAGAAAAGAGGTGGGGTGGTCGGCTTACGGGCTTAGCTTGTTCATTATTCATTGTCAACGCCGCGGGCCATCTTGATTGACAGCCGCAGGCCCAGAGCCAGGGAATTTAAAACTATTACATTTACATATTTCTTAAAACCTGTCGGTTGATTAGAATTTTCGCCGTGGTTTTGACTCTCTGTGTATGTATATTCCTTTTCGGGAGCTATTTTCAAGCTTGCAAAAGGGTGATAAGACGGGGGCTGTCTAAGAATTTACGAATAGTCCTTGGAGTTTTGCTCCGCTGCGTAAAATAAGTAAGAGAATCTCATCCGATATGACTCGAAATCCTATAATACCATTATAGTTTTTCATTTCTGAGGCCACGAACACAAACAATGTTACAAGTGTGAAAAAGTTTTTTCTGAGTTATGATCAATATAATCTAAAGATTAATTTAGATAGAGAGTAGAATGACTTGATCTGACATCAATTGTGATAAAAATATCCTAAACTGATTGGTTTTTTCCCAGGAACAGTGCTAATGATAAAACAGAGAATGAGAGAAATAACTGCTCCACCAGAGAAAGCCCCTCTAATGTATTCATTTCTATAGTGGTTAGCTACCAATGAAAATAAAAATGAAAGTGAAGACTTTCAGTTACTCTTTCAACTCAGACTTTTCATATAGATCTCCGGATTCAGACTGTTGAGCTTTTATTTTCGAATTGAAGTCCATGCCTCTCTCTCTCTTATAGTCAATTCTAAATCACCAGAGATCTGTGCGAATATGTCACCTAATATGCCAAGCTTCTCAGCAGATTCAGCAAGGGTTTTAGCGTTCATTAGAATTAGAGATTTTAGTTCTAAAAGAGAGTTATACCACCTGCAGGACTCTTAACCACGTTATTTCTGATATCGCCAAAAAATAAAAAAACTGATTCCGACTGGTTTTGTTTGTGCAAACAAATATGACTCACTCCATGGATTAAATATTCAAAAAATATAAGAATTTCATCTGGTCAATTGCCATATTGTGATAATCTTCTGTGTGTGGAATGTCGACAGCAATTGTGAGAGCTTCTAGCAACGTCCATGTCCTAACCAGAAGAAAAGCATCCAGCTCAAATTATCACAATTTTGACCTACGAGAGTGCCAATCTAAACCTCACTAGTTACAAGCAAAAACATAAACACTCTTTGAGTCTTCAACGAGCACTGCAGTGCCGCTGCTGCTGATAATGCCCATTGTAAAAGAACCTAAATTCATCAGGGAATCATTAAACTGCAGTGAGATAACCTCCTCCTAACCAGATTATGGCTCGCCGCTCTGTCTCAATGAAGAGATATAAGCAACAGTGAGATAACCAGAATCCACACACACACACTTCACACCTTTCAAAGTCATCAGATAACTTCCATCGACATTATTCAAGGATATACGTTATTATAAACCTCAATTGATCGAAAGAACTTAGAATTATAATTCAACTCACACGGCATCGACAACCAACCATCAAAAAAAACATCAGATATCTCCAGAATGGTTCTCACACTCAACTCTCGAGAGATCGATAGCAATTTTTACTCTCTCTTTTTCCACATTTGTAACTCAAATAGTATTTATCTCAAGACATGATAGCTGTTGCGAGAACTTTTATTAGACATCTTTACAGTGATAAGGTACTTGAAGGTGTTCAGAGACCAACACCAATCCATCAATTTTATATATTTCTTACGCTTAGGATCGAAGTTGCGTCCATTTTAGTGTTGTATTTTCACATACAATAATCCGTGAATAAAAACTTTAAACGTTTTACGAAGAATGGCTATTTTTGACATTTTACTTGAGTTTGAAACATGATTTCTTATAATATATTCATTGTATCATTACGAAATTTTAATATGATATTCTGCTATATATTTTTGAAGGTTATGAATCAAAATCTAAAGTCTATTACACATATATTTGTATAATTATAGTGTTTTGTAGACGATATATAGGACGAAATTTATTTCAAAAAATTCACACGTACATTAATAAATTTGAATGTAACTTATGAGCATACCATAAAATCTTTTTAAGTTTTGATTCATAACCTGCACTATTACTACCTGAATATACTGTGGAAATAAAAAAGTTTCATTCATAGAGTTTTTTGCAATCGTGTTTCTAATAATACACGATTTTTTTGCTTAAAATTTGACATAAAATGACTTTTTCATAGCAAATGATACAGGTATATAGTCCAATATTTATTTATTTTTTCGCCATTTTGAGACACTTTCCATCGAAAAATGTTATATAAGTCCACTCGAGTACCATTTTACAGAAAAGCGCTCTCGAACATAGTTTCTTTTAAGACTTTCTTGTCGCTTTTCTTTGAAATGGTACCGGAGTGAACTTCAACAACTTTTTTTGATAGAAATTGTCTCAGCATGATGGAAACAATAATAAATTTTGGACTACCTACGCCATTTTTTATAAAAAAAAGTCATTTTTACGTGAAATTTTAAGCAAAGTTCACACGAATGTAAAAAAAAATTCTACGAATGTAATGTTTCGTTATTTCCACAGTACATTCAGCTAGTAATGGTGCAGGTCATATGAACTAAAATTGTATGATATGCTCATAAGCTACACTCAAATCTATTGATGTACGTGTGAAGTTTAGGAAATTTCATTCTACAATTTTGTCTATAAAACACTGTAATTAGACAAATATATGTGATAGACCTTAGGTTTTAGTTCATAACCTCCGCAATATATACATATAGCCGAACATCGTATTAAAATTTCATAATGATACAATGAATACATTCTTAAAAATCGTGTTTCAAACTCAAGTAAAACGTTAAAAATAGCATTCTTCGTGAAACGTTTAAAATTTTTATTCACGGATTATTGTATGTGAAAATACAACACTAGACGTAACTTCGATTCTAAGCGTCATATAAACAAAACAAGGCCTGTTTCGGAATCACAAAAAAACAAACATCGATATTTTCTTCCGAGAAACGACATCTCAAGACAGCCCGATACCTCAAGGTCCGCCAACCAAACCCTCCAACGCATTTTCATTACTTAAAAAAATAACAATAATGAAAAACAGTAAATATGTATATACATATTTTTTTCCAGTTTTGTTATGGGAATCGCCCCACACACACGGTGGTATCCAGAAGCAGGAGAGGAAAAGCATATCTATCTTATCACTGCAGTTCTCATACCGGCTAATGCCCTGAATATGAAGCAGTTCTGATATCAGAGTTGGTTGAGGAGGCACCATCGAGCTTCATTTTTTTTTTTTTTTTTTTTTAAAGAAATAAAAATCATGGAAAAATATAAAAAAAATGACGACATTCTCGTGTTCTCTAAGGGGCAATCCATCACAGAAGTGTCGCCTTTGCGGCTGTAACCAAAAGACGGCCAAGTGCATAGTTTGATCGATGTAGGATTAGCTAAATGTATGCAACTCGGAAAGAGAGAGAGAGAGAGAGATGGAAACCTTCAAGAGAGTTTCGCTACCCATAATTATCGATTTTTATTTATTTATTATTTTATTTTAGCCCTCCCCGGATTTGCCCTTTTTTTTGTTGCCCCCGCCCGTTTCGTTGCGTTCATTCTTGAATTTGCAATTAAAAATTATTCAATTTTTAGGAACCGGAATCCGATAAGAGTAAAGATATACGAGTACAACAGAGAGACGGAGAAATATTGAATGTGAGTGTATTGGGATTGTGATTTATATGTATACGGGGTGATTCACATCAAGACGTGTGCAGTTTTCTTACCGCTGGGAGCCCCCCCCCCCATCGAGGGGTTAGCGCACCAACCTCTCGATGAGTATAAAAAACAAGCCTGCCGTTCGGAATCGGCAATGAAGTGTAGGTCCCGGTCTAATTAGCCCTCGTGTGCGGAAAGTGACCGTGGTGCGACGAAAATGATCAAAGTATGCAGTTTTCAGATGTGAAATAGTAATAGTTGGAGGCGCTCGTGGGCCCGCCACAAGGGTGGGGCTGACAGGGATCCAGTAGAATTGCTGTTAAGGGTGGGCGGCAGGTGCGGTTGTATCGGGTCCAGTGTTTTAGGAGGACTCGCACTTACGATATACCTATATATATATATCTACTCTATAATATAAAATCACAAACTCGAAAAGTGCCTGTTGCTAAGCAACCGAGTGACGGAAATCTGTTACGTTTTTGTGTTACGGAAGTCGGTTACGATTTTGGGTCAAGTATTCATTAAACTTTAGCACATATTGAGACCCATTTGACCCATCGGGACCATGTTATTTGCATGTACTGAGAGGCTCCCATATCCTACAGCAGGGCCCTTAGGCTGGAATTTAGATGGCGAGCCCCCAAACCAGCTTTTCAGGGCCCTTCTGTGGTTAATTTATAGTGTGAAAAATCAAAAAGTGATAAGAATCGTTCTGGTCCTGCTGTCAGCCCTGCCCTTTTGGGGGGGGGGGTCATGCCGAGAGGTATGTATATGTATAATATACATATATACATATAACAACAGTGCTCCCAACACACAGGGTTGGGGTACCCGGGGAGGATTGTACGTATACCTTCATGGGAAAGTTAAAAGTTTTCATTTCCAGGGGCCCTTGATGGATCTCATTGTTTTCTTGGTGCTTTAACGTTGAAAAATTTGCGATAGCGGAAACACAAGATATATCCAGTCTGGGGGCTTCAAAAAATTTGCGAATTCGGTCACGGGTAGTTGCGTGGGTGGTCCTGGATTTTATTCGTTGGTAAAACGAATACAAATGGAAATTTTTCATGGCATTCGCACCGGGGGATGACCGACAAGCTTCCAAGTCGGGGGCCCCATGTTTACAGGTTTCATTTTGGGGGCTCTGGATGAATCTGATTCTTTCTGTTTTTTAACATTATACAATTTGCAACAGCTGAAGACCGAGATAAATCCAGTCTGGATTCCCCACTAAAAATCTGCGTATTGTGTTCCCGCTACTGAATGTGGGGCCCTGGATTTTATTCGTTGCAAAATTGAAAAAAATGAAAAATTTTCGTGGCCCCCCTTACAGGGGTGTGTCCGACAAGCTTCCAGGTCAGTGCTCCATGGGAATGTTGATAGGTTCTAATTCGGGGCGCCTGGATGTATCTCATTGACTTTTGTTGTTTAACATTGTAAAATTTGCAACACATCGGTAGCCCGAGATATATCCAGTGTGGGCCCCACTAAAATTCAGCGAATTGAATCTGGGGCCCCAGTTTCTGGGGGTGCTTGATGAATCTCATTTGTTTTTTGTTGCTTTATCATTATTTTTATTAAAATTCGTTTCTTCAGTAAGCTGGTGCTTTCACACGTCTCTTTCCATAGCACGCTGATGAAGTGGGACGAAATAAACAAGATATGTTGTGAAGAGAAGTGGGGGGGAGGGGTTTGGTCGCCAAAGGTGGAAGGGGGCAGAGCCCCCCTAGTATATATATATATAATATATATAAAATAATAATAATTTCTTTTATAAATTCTGAATTTTTTCTTCCATTCTGGAATTCTGAATTTTCTTCCATTCTGGAATTCTGAATTTTCTTCCATTCTGGAATTCTGAATTTTCATTCATTCTGGAATTCTAAATTTTCATCTATTCCGAAAATATGCATTTTCATCTAGGAAGAAATATTTCTTTCATTTTTTTCTCAATTTTTGTGGGAACTGAAATCTCACATCCCTGTCAATTATAATTATAATTTTTTTAATTGATGGATTTTGAGTTTTCAATACCTCTCATACACTCTCTTTCAATAGCTTCAAATTCTCAATAGTTCTGGGATTATTTCCTTCATCAATTTAAAATTTTCTTCAGTTGGAAATTTTCTAATTTGCATTTAACTGTACTTATATTTTTTGTATAGATATTTCTCAGCATACCTGTATATTTTGTAATAATGTATACATTTTTTTGGATGCCGATTTCCTCTCTCCCATAGTATAGATATATATGATATAGCTAAGGGCCCCTGAAAATATTAAGACACCTCTGACCCAGTGCCGTTTTAACGCATGGGCCTACCCGGGCACGGCCCGGGGGCCTCAAGAGAAGAGGAGCCTGACAAAAATGAGATTCGGTTGAAATTTTCTACGATTTACCAGGTAGGGCCTCCGAAAAATCACTTGGCCCGGGGGCCCCCTTGGGCTCTGACCCCACTATTATTTTCGCACTGGGCCCAGGGCAGGGAACGATTTTCATCATTTTTTTGCTTTTTCACTTTGTAAATTCATTATGGGGGAGGGGGCCTGCAAAAGATCCCAGCCTAGGGCTCCCCTCCCCCCCTCCAAGATGTGGGGATCATGACGCAGACTACAACTGTGATTGGAGGTAGATGTGTGCTCATAAAGTTTCTCCCCCGCTACCGAGGAAGTGGCGTAGGTGCTGGCACGTGTGTGATGTGACTAGTCAGTCGAAATGCAGCCGAATGGCCTGGCGGTAAGATGCTCGTCTACCACCGTGAAGGTTGCTGTCTCGGTCCCAGGTTCAAACTCGCGGAAAAATACAGATAAGATATTTTCCCCTAACGAGATTGAGGCGTCCACCGATAGATTGTGCCTTCGTACACACCTCGTTAACGGCAGTAAATTGCAATATAGCGATATGGTCAGAGTTGGTGGAGTAGTCAGTGGAAACGGTTACGGCTGCAGTAGAGGAATCATTTTGCTTTCTTGAAGTGAAAATAAACAGAATCCGTAACTGTTGCTATTGAAGTTGCCATATCGTCCTGCAACTGGTGGCATCAACAAAAAACTTAACGTATCCAGCAACAATTTGGAAAACCAAAAATAAGGGAAGTAAACCTTTTTCATGGACACACAGCTCTGGAACAGACTGATCATGTGTGACACACACCTTTCCACCTAAGCCACTTCCCTCAACATCGGGACACAAACTTTATGAGTGCATCCCCCTAATGCAGTGGTTCTTAAACTTTATGAGTGTATCCCCCTAATGCAGTGGTTCTCAAACTTTTGTCACCCGTGGCTCCCTTGCCTAGTTCATGTTTCGGCTGCGGCTCCCCATGATAGTTTACTGGATATGTTTCCATTTATAAAAAAAAACACTTCGAAGCATAAATAGGGACACAAATGAATATCGCGACGCCTCTGACAAAGATTGACGATGCCTCTGGGAGCCGCGACGCAAACTTTGAGAGACATCGACCTAATGTAAGGGTGCTCAACCTTTAGGACAGCGCGGGCCACTTTATTGGTTTCAAAACTCGTCGCGAGCCACTTAATTAAGTGATCTGGAACAGCATCGCAGGTTACTTAAGTGATCTCGAACCGCACTGCGCCACGGGCCGTTTAAGTGCTCTCTACTTTACCGCACATCAACTCTGGTCATGTATCGCCATACGGCAATTTCCAACCAGTGGAGTTGGGTGGGGAACGAAGGCGCCATCCATCGGTGGTCACTCCAGTCTCTAGGAATATGCCGCAGGTCAAACAAGAGATCTGTAAATTTCCACGGGTTATACTTGAGTGCTTTTAAATATACCGCGGGTCACTTAAGTGATCTGAAAATGTGCCACGGTTGACTTAAATACTGTGGAACCATACCGCAGTGATTTGTAAATATTCTGCGAGACAATTGAACTTGGAATGTGTCGCGGGCAACTTTGGTGATATTTGTAATTTTGCTGCGAACCACTTAAACATCTATTAATATGCCAAGGGCCACTCAAGTGATGTGGAATTGCACCGTGGGGGGGGGGGGGCACGGTAGCCCAGGTCGATAATATACTCGCCTAAAGTACCAAAAAATGTTTAAAGTTGACGCGAGTTCGATACCCGGTTCGTCCTTGTCAGAAAACTTTCCTGACACAGGGGTACAACAGAAACGGCGTCATGACGGCAGAAAAAATTGCTGCCGCAGGGAGTCCCACATCGAGGGGGTTAACGCACCAACCTCTCGATGAGTATAAAAAACAAGCCTGCCGTCCGGAATCGGCAATAAATTGTAGGTCCCGGTCTAATTAGCCCTCGTGTGCAGAAAATGACCCTGGTGCGACAAAAATGATCAAATGATTGCACCGTGGGCTATATAAGTGACCTGGAAATGTGACGCTTAGTTCACATTTGTAACAAAATTAGGTTTGAGGTCGCGGGCGAAATCAGGTCACTCTGAGGGCCACATTCGGCCCGCGGGGCCATGGGTTGAGCATGTATGACCTAATGGATCGCAGTTGTGATTCGTGTCTTCAACCGTTACTGTTTTACAGCGCCTGTGGAAACTGTATACTTCTGTATGAATCACCCCGTATTTGGTGTTGTGTCATTTTTATGATTGAACGGATGTTTTAGTACCTTTGTGTGAATAGGGTTAGAGCTTTTAGAGATTTTTTGTTCTCACAAAGGATTCCAAGACGTATTTTCTTGCTAGTTTTATAAAAATGAAGCCAGTAATTTAGTGCCAAGTCCGAATGACTGGATATAGATGTCCATGACTCAGATGGCTTTGAAATTATACTCAAAACTTGGCCCTATATAAATATCGACTGGGTACAAGTCTGGTTGGAGACAGTAACATTTGAGGACTTAACACCAATCGTAGATCAATTTTCACTCGGAGATTTGCAAATATCCTTCTAGTATCAACAATATCCCAACAGAAAGAAGGCGCGGATTCAAGATGATGCACCAGGGAATGACAACGATTTGGCGAGGATTAAAGGCAGTACAGTGCCAGCAAGTCCTGTGTTTTACGGGACAGGAGACGTCGATAATTTTCTCCCGTTATATGTTTTGATACCTTCGTGAATAAGATTCGAGAAGAGGGAATTTGTTTTCTAAACCAAGGGTTTCCAACGTAAAAGCTTTCGCGGAATCCTTGATGGGTATCAGGCTATTCCTCGTAACCCTTGGTGGCAGTTTCTCAAAGTGCGCATCGAGGCTCCTAGGGGCGTAGGCAACCCTTGCCAGGGATGTCACGGTAACCTGGGGACATAGATTTGTGTGCCTATTTATGCTTTGAAGTGGTTCTTTTATATGGGAAAGTATCTATCAAACTATTCTTCTTCCCTTCCACCCCTCCAGTTGTGGCCCTGTCCATGCCTACCCCAAGCATGAGTTGTGCCTACTCTGGGCTAGATTTCAATGAGCTTATTGTGGAGGTTTTATGCATGGCCGCCTCAACACTATGGGTTCCCTGGGCAAAGTGATGTTCTGTGGCCCCATACTTAGTTGGAAGTAACAGCTTACATATTTACATACTTGTACTCGATAATCTACTCGGGTCAGGAGAAAAAACTATTTCAATTACCGTGTTTACTGTTGTGTTTTGTCATCCAAATTGGTCTGAATTTGTTAAAATATGTACCACTTTTCCCTCAAAATAGAAAGTAAAGAAAAAGATCTGTAACAAGAATTTCTTTTTTTTATTTGCAAGCTCTCCGGATTCCAAAATTTTCTGGAGATCCGTGACGTTTGATTCCGTGGAAACCCAAAAAAGCTCTCACGGAACCCCAGGGTTCTGCGGAACACCCGTTGGAAATCTATGGTCTAAAGGATTCTGGAATGTACCTTTTTGGTTGAACGAAGTTCGAATAATATGGTTTTATTGTATCGAGGTAAATCCGGATATGACTACATTAAATACCACAAGATTCTCGGAAGACTGGTTATATCTGGAGATGATGATGATTTAGGAAAAAAATTCATCGCTGCCTCCACGAGACTCGAACCCCAGTCTCTTGTATGCCTGACGAGTGCTCTACTCCTAAGTGGTGGAACCGGATAGAATATTTCTTCCTTGGAGCGTGTATATGGCTCCGTGCAATGGACGGTGGCAGCAATCAACTAACAGCTCGTAAATGACATCAGGGCCACCAGATGGCGACAAGATTTCCGAAAGGCTGGTGATATCCGGAGATGATGATGAATACGAGTCCCCGTGGAGGCAGAGATGAATTTTCGTCCTAAATTATTATCATCTCCAGATATAACTAGTCTTCCGAAAATCTTGCATTAACAAGTGGGGAGGACATCTTTTTCTACATTAAATACTTTTATGATACAGATGGAACCCATCTTAGGTTCAAAAATTCCAAATATATTTACCTCGACTAGGAGCCTAAGACAGCTACAGTTTAAAATCGAACATCACTCATCGGTTGATTTTCACCAGAAGATTTGAAGCCCGATTCTGGGTTACTTTACGGTACAGAAGCATTATTTTATCAAATTATTTTTTGCTCCCTAGCTCCGTCTGGATCTGCACCTGCAATTAATAGGAGCAGCTGACACAGTTTAGACGTAAGGTTTGCCACGTTTCAACTAGCGAAGAACCATTGATGATTACGAGACTTCCACGGAAACCAAGCAAACATGAATATTTTTACGATATTGATATTGTCATTTCGCTACTAATGGAAACTGTTACAGGTGGGACGCCACGACTCCACAAGCCCAGTTGAAAACCTATGGTTTGGATATGGGTCAATTCTTTCACTGTGTGCGAAGTAATGCCCACACTTTGGCACTTAACTAGCCTTTCACAATTTACATTAATTTGTAATTAAAGACTATCCAAGAGGTTCTAAGGCACAATTCATATCTAATCAGTTGCAATCATCACACAAATACTGACCATAAAGTCTTTTCCTTAGGACAGTGGGAAAAAGAAAGGAACTAAATTAAATTTATTTTATTGACAAAAAGAACAACGATAACAAAAGCACTGAAAAGGAATTATGCGCATAAAATAACCACCTCTTCTTTATAACCCAAAAATGCTCAAAACCCAACCTGTTAATCGCGAGATTGAAACGAAAATGAAGGCAATAGCCAGGTGGGAGGTTCCGGGGTCAAGGTAAATATTCAGGTGACCGGTGCAGGGTGAAAGAGGTCAGTAAAGGTCAAGCTTGGTTCATCCTTTAAAAAAAGACGTTCACTCTCGCTCTCTCTAATAAGTAAGAGCAGCCGCTGCTAATTCTTGTTTTTGACGTTGTATAAAGTAGTCGAATGTCACAAAAGAAAGGTAAATAATAATTATCGGTAGCTGCTCTCCATTAAATAGGGTAAATATTGGAAAATAACACTTTTTATTCTTTCTTTTTCGAGGGTTATTCAACATCTATTTGAGTTGATTAGATTTGTGTCATACGCTTAAATTCAAACCATTTTATTTGAATTCTTGAATTTATTTTGTATGTTTGAGTGGTGTGTGATTAATGACTCGCGAGCATCAAATTGGGCCCAATCATCGAACACTCTTGGATGCTTTAGTGAGCACAAACTTGAAGATGCCTTATCTAGTTGTTCGAAATAAAAATTCAAACGGCTCAATTAGTCCATTACCATGAACAATAATGACAGTGGTGGTGCTAACATTAAAAAATGACTTTTGAGCTTCGACAGAGACTGCAGATGACCCTGAATGTCACAATCACGAATGCCACAATCATGAATGGCCACGCCATGCGACATTGCCGTTGTCTTTACTTCCATCTCAATGCAGTTATACTCGACTCATGGCAAAATTCCAACAGCTTCTATCTCTTGCTACTTGAACTTAACTGAAGAGTAGAGGCTTTAATTTAACCATCTACGAAGATCCCTACACTTCCCTGGATGTCATAATCTCTCTTATTCATACACAGAATCACTGTCTAAAGTGACATGTTCAAGTCTTTATGCCAGACTGATGAACGAATTCAAGCAGCTCCTGTCTAGAGCTTCTTGAACTTTACTGAAGAGTAGAGGTTTTAACTTCAACCATCCAAAGAAGAAGACCCAATTCATTTCCCTGGATGTTATAATTTCGCCTAACTACCGCATCTAACCGAATCACTACCTAAACTTCCATCACAAAGCTTTTATTCCAAATTACAGCGGTCCTTGTTTAATGCTACTTGAACTTGACTGAGGAGTTTCATAGCTCATTCGTTTAACCATCCATGATCTAGAGAGGAAGAATCCTTATATTTCCGTGAATGTCATAACTGCCCCAACCATGGCATGTGATAGAATTGCTGAATTAACTTTCACCTCATAGCCATCATCGCAGATTTATGACAAAAAATTTTAGCAGTTTCTGTCTAGAGCGCCTTGAACTTGACTGAAGAGTAGAAGCGTTTAATTCAACCATCTACACAGGAAGACTATTCATTTCCTTGAATGTTACAACTTCTCTTGACCACCGCAAGTAACAGAATTTCGGCCTAAATTTCCTTCTCAAAGCTTTTTACATACACCAATGACCAAATGACAGCAGGTTAAATCTAATGCTACTTCAACTTAACTGGAGAGAGTTTTAGAGTTCTTTTATGCAACCATCCCTTATTCAAGAACAAAGACCCTTATATTTCCCTGGATGTCGCAATCTCTTCTAACCCCGACATGTAACACACATGTAACAGAATCAGTGCCAAAAATTCCATCTCAAAGCCTTTATTTTAAAGTGATGATCAAATTCAGCAACTCGTATCAAGTGCTTTTTGGACTTGTACAAGCTGTACACGGCCCAGGCTTTATCGTCAGTCATCTTGAACTTGACTGAAGAGTAGAGGACTTTAATTTAACCACCATCTACACAAGAAGGCCTCATATATATACAAATTTCTTGAGATATGACAACCCCTAAATATCCCACGTGACGGAATCACTGCATTAACTCTTACCTCGTAGCTGTTATCCAGAGTTTAGACAAAATTTTATAAGCTCCTGACTAGTGCTATTTGAACTTCACTGAAGAATATAACGGCCTTTAAAACAACCATTTACAGACAAAGACACCCCACGGATATCACGATATCTCCTAACCACGGCATGTGACAGAATCACAGCCTAAATTTCCATCTCTGAAGCCTTTATTAGAGTAATGATCAAATTCAGAAAAATTGTATCAAGTGATTCTTGTGAACTTGACTTTCTTTTCTTTCAAACAATACACAGCCAAGGCTCTATCACCAGTTGTCTTGAACTTGACTGAAGAGTAGAGGCCTTTAATTCAACCAACCATCTATAGAGGAAGGCCCCCCATCCACACAACTTCCCTGGATGTCACAACCTCTCCTAACCACGTCATGCGACAGTATCTTCCAGCTCAAAGCCGTTAGACCAGACCGATGACCAAATTCCAGCAGCTGCTATCTAAATGCTACCTGCACATACTCCACACTTGGGTGCGGTCATAAGTACACACTAATCACATCCCGAATACGCTTATCGACGCATGGTATTTTTCACGTCGATGACAAGTTGTCTCGGATATGGTTATGGGTACTCCTCAGCTGTGAATTCATAAAAAAATGAGAGAACCGGATAAATACAAGAAAGATGATGTATATGAAAAGATATCGAATTCACATAAGTGGGTAAGGTAGCGGGTGAACCCGTAGGCCGATGGATGGGATTCTTCTGAAGAACACCAACCACCACACTGTGGAAACCGTCTCACAACAGGTCGGTAGGTCATTTGTTCTGCCCATTTATTTATGACTCGCTCCTCCCCATTAACGCTCACGATCTGACTGTTGTTGACCTGATTACTCGTTTTTTTTCCTCTTCTCTCTTTTACTTTATCAACGGATGGCAACGATGAGATTAAGAATCTCTAATTTCAAGTTCATAACCTGCGCTCTCAACTCCTAGAACAACAACAAGAAGAAGAAGGGCGGTTACAACTTCCAAGGTCGACTATTCCGATTGGTAGTTTGATAGAAAATATTTATAGTTTGATTTATTTATTATCATTATTATTACTTTTTTTTCTTCTTGGTTTTTCTCTCTGATCATATGGACGTTGGCTATTTCTTTTCTTCTTATTATTATTGTATTTATTATTTCTGTCCAGTTAAAAATGATGATTATTATTTTTTTTATGAGAAATAGGTATAAGGATATTATATTTTTCTTCTTGATGTTTTATTGATGTTGTAATGAATAGGATGGGAGATCCAAGTCCATGGCTGATACTCTCTTTTTCTTTGTGCCGGTTTGGATTTTTTCGAATGACGTGTAATTTGTCTTTTGCTTATCGCGTGTTTTTTTGCCATATATAGATATATGGATATGCACGTAGATGGTGCAAACCGACTGATTTATTGCATAAAGAGTAAGATGGATATCTCGTATGCGAACCTAGGGTGAAAGTGTCCAAGGTCTTTTTCCAATGTGGGAACTGTGAGAGACTCGGGACTGAAATAAAATCTCGTGGTTCACCTATTTTCAATATAGTTTGCCTTATTTCTATGTTGAGGAGTGATTTTTCATCGTGACTATTGAGTAGTTAGCTTACCATAAGGCATAGACTCCCCTCTCCCAAGAGCCTGGGATTAAAAATAATGGTTTTGTCAAGTGAATTAAGGGACTTATAGTCACTGTATAATTAATCTTCACTCTCACTGAATCACTCTTCCCTCCCCACAAGATCCACCTGGTTCGGAACTCGCTAAGAATTGTTAGTCCTGATCTAGTTATGATCCTTGTAAGTTGATCGAGTTGCGGTCAATATATTCGCCAATACTTGACGCTATCCAACTATGCTGTTATCATATTTACAGGGTGTTTAAAAAAGAATCACCCGATTTGAAATGCGTAAAAAAATTACGAAAAACTTAAGATTAATTTTATATTACATGGCTAATCCTAAAGTTTTTTACAAACCAAATTAAAGGCGTTCAATATGTCCACCATGCGATGCATGGCATATGTCTATACGGTAGTCAAATTCGTCCCACACTTTTGCGAGCATGTTTGCATCCACTGCGAGTGGATTTCTGTGGACTACGTGCGAAACTCTGTTGGATGCGCTCCACATTTTCGTCTGACATGCGGAAACGGCCAGGGGATTTCCCTTTACACAGACAACCCGTGTCTCCCAATTGTTTTTACCATCGCCTAATGCTCTGAGCGGTAGGAAGTTCAACACCAGGGTATTGTCGACGAAAAGCACGATGAACAGTTGTTACGGACTCACACTTCGCGAAGCTTAGAACGCAAAACGATTTCTGTTGTGCAGCCGCCATTTTGACAAACACCAAAGTGGCGGCCGAAGGAATAGCGTTAGCGATACCTGTCGGCAACTGCGTGAAACTCGAGATTTCCCTCTTTTTACCTATACATTATTCGATCAAAACGGATTAAAAGCTGAATAGTTATGATTTTTTTAAATCGGATGTTTCTTTTTGAAACACCCAGTGTATTTTAAATCTTTTTTGTTAAATAAAAGTTATTAAAGTTTCTCAAAATATTTATACACTATTTAATATTTATTTACCGCTGTAGATACACAAGATACATGAATGGCTCTAAATTCTATAGGCCTTTGATGAAGTCACTAACATTTCATAAAACGTATTACCAAGGAGGCAGAAGTCATCGTATGTCGCTAGCACTCCCTAATCTGTTGAGGTGCAAAAAAGAACGTTGTACAGAGTCTGACTAATGTCTACACCTATTCTGAAGAAAATGCTATAAAGTTGTTCCTGTATTGTATGTCGAAGTTTAAAGAAAGTATTTTGTGAGGCCTTAACGAAGTAAGTGCCTTAGCGAATTCTGGAATTCGCTAAGACAGTGATTCTCTTTTGTCTCCAGTGTCTACTTTCCTCAGTCAACATGTATCTGTGACTTCCCAGAATAATCTAAGAAAGAATCACTCCAAAGATCAGCCAAGCACATATCGATATCACCAGCTTGCCGCGATGCGTACTTTAAGAACTATTGTTCTAAGGGTAAAAGTTTTATAGAGATTTGAATCCGAAGTACGGGAGACAGTAGAATGTTTTCCAATATTAGAGATTGAACAATTCAGCTAAAAATTGGTGCTGCTCGTGCATTCATCAGCGTCTTCTTTCTTCACTCTACTTGTGGGCCACATTTTGCCCAAGATTTATCTTACGGGCTGTATAATAGCTGAAACAGTCCTTCGAGGGCCAAGTATAAATGGAAAACACAGATAAAATAGTTATGATTTTTATGTTATGTTATGATTATTATGACATTTTTTCTATAGCAGAAGTTATCATTAACACTTACAAAATATATCAGCACAACGGCCTTCATCAATGTTTCCCAAAGTGGGCAGTTGGGCGATGGAATGGCCCAGGATGGAGGTAGGGGTGCTACGGTCAAATTCCTATGGGCTGGCTTAACTGGAAGGGGGCGGGTGATGAGACCAAAAGAAATTCCGAAGAAGGGGGGGGGCGGCGATAGTACAAAAATGTTTGTTAAACTCTGTCCCACATTGCATTCTAGAGCAGCGTTTATCAACCCATGGCCCACGAAAGCTAGGCAGATTGCCCGCAAACAGATTTGAAAATTCTAATTAAATGCCAATTATTCAATTTCATGCAACTAATGCAGTATTAATGATATTCAAATAGAATGAAATAAGAATTAGATCCACAAAAAACACCAATAGTTGATGGCCCGTCAAATTGTTTCAGGAATTTCAGTGGTTTTTGGGTTCAGACAGATTAAGAAACACTGTTTTAAAGTAATAGAAGAGAAACTTTTAGAACTAACTTCGAAGGCCTCATAACATTCTCGAAGGTCTAGGTTGTCCATGGACAGTCAAAAACATCGCGATTGTACTGCGTTAGAGTGGTGAATACCCCCTCCGACCACTTTCTGACAATAGTCTTTGTTCTTGGCATCATTACGCACGCTTATGAATTAAAAAAAAATAAATAGAAAAGTCCATTTATACTGAGGCAAGATAAGGTTTATAAATCACACACGTGGTATTAACTGACATACAGTAGACAGGTGTTTCAATAGCAGTCTTACCACTATTTGAAACACAACCGTCGCTTTTACACAACCCTACAAAGCCACAATAACGACGACGCTATAGCGAAGACTCTCCGACTTATCTATCATACAAGGGGGAAAAGAAACAAAAATAAAAACGTAAGTAGACATCATTTTATCTCTAAAATTTCCATTCCAGATAACTGTCCAAAACCCTGGAAAAATTATAACAGCGGAAAATCGCGAAGCAAAAAAAAAAAACAATTAACATTTTTTTTTTAATTAGGTGATTCCGATGGAAAATTTTATTGTCCTCAAGTGAATTCGTTAAAATAGGGTGGTAAAAGAAAACAATATGGAGTCGATTGCAAATGCAAGAAAGGGTTGAGAGAGAAAGAGAAAGAGAGAGCGTGAGAGTTACAGGAGGAGGAGGCTGTTATTATGACTTTACTAAAAACATAAGCCAGTAATTAGTTTCTAAATAATTAAGCGTTATTAACCAGTTCGCAGCTTGTATTCAAATCGACATTTCTGCCTGAGCTATCGCCACGCGTGTAAAGTGAGATGGGAGGGGGGGGGGGGGTTATATCGGAAAAAGAAGATGGAGGAAGGGTTAGAGGTGTCGGAAATGCGTATCAAGCGAATTAATACAAGAAGTATGCGAATATGAGTGAGGTCTTTTCGCAGGAAAAAGCACAGTCACCACACTACTGTGAGTTTTAAGGCCTTTCTGGCAATCATAAAAAGTACATTTGCAACGTTTCGAGCGAGAAAAATATCATTTTTTTTTCTTCGGTTTTGCAACTTCTCGCTCACGTATATATCTCCTCTCTCTCTTTCTCTCTCTCTCTATACTTAATGACGAGGAGAAGAAATCGGGGATATTCCACGACTTTGCCATCCGTTATTTTTAGGTTTTAATCCACTACGCTAAAGCCAATTTAAACTGAAACTCGAGTCTGCTTCTGAAACATCTGGAATCCTACTCTGAATAACGGGTGGGTCCAGGTCGAAAGGCACCTCTCATAAAAGTCTGGGAGCAGAAGATGGCATGAAAAAGCTATGGTTCAGATCAGGGGCGCCGGAAGTTTTTTTGAAGGGGTGTTCGTCTTCAGTTTCATGTAGGAAATTCTGATTTCTGAATCAAATTCTTGGGGAGTTCAGACCCGTTCTGGTGTGGGTAGCACCCCCATGCTCCGACGCCATTGGCTCAGATAGATAGAAAACAGATTACTTTGGATTTCATCTGATTAATTGAACTCATGGTAGAACCGGCCCAATAGATTCGCTAATAATTCCGCAGTTGATGCATATGTAGCCGCTAAGCATTAAGGCATATCACTCTTTCAGCTTTGTAGAGTGAAATAGTCGAATAATTTGTGAATGGCGCAAACAGGTGGCAGCACATACGGTGTCAAGTTCAAAGACCGAGTATACATTGAAAATTGAAGGACCGGAGATACCCTGATTCACATCTCAGAGAGGTATGTATGATGTATATATCAGATGGGTGTATACCAGAATGTACACAAGCCAACCTCACACTCACACATTACAAGTTTTGAAGCACAGGATTCTTGCTGCGATCAGAAAAATCGCCAAAGGAACAACACTCCAACACATCACTGAGAATACGAAATATCGAGTGGCCACGTACGTTCAAGAAAACGGCACCGACCTTCAACACCTGCTCTAATCACAATGAATGGCACTCGAATGTACACTACAGCAATCCAAGGCCAATCACATAATTATATGTATGGTATCTTTTGTGATGTACCTCATTTTGTGGGGCCCGGTTCTATGTGAATCACCTTGTACCACAATAATTGCACAGTGATTCACTAATGGTGTACTCCGGCCCCTCCTAGAGTACCCAAGAATTTCCGGTTTTCCAACGAGACACCGATACGGTATTTAGGGATAAATCTGCACCTCAGTTAAAGGAAAGTGAGTTGAAACATTTGGTTTTTTGCCGGGAGTGCCTTTTTCGGCATTGAGTTCAGTATGAATTACTATTGCTTAACCTTTTCAGTGGCAAGGATTGCTGATATTTAGACTTGGAACTCGGTTGATAAAACACATTAAACAATCTATACTAATACAAAAAGTAAAGAACTCGAAAATTGGAGATACGTTGCTCTTTCTCTGAGATACAGAAATAAACGTGATATTAGAGCTGTGGTTTTCGATCAGTGATTCACGACATTTTAGGGAAGTTGCAGATCCTGAGGAAAACTAGAGGGGGGGGGGGAATCATCCCCCCGAAGAGTCCAAGAAAAAGAATAATGGCTTCGTCCTGTAAAATATGGGACACATTGTCACCGTATGACTTTTACTCCAATTAAGTAACCTTTTCTGACAACTTGCTAAAGATCCTCGCCTGCTTTAGGGTGATATCTAAGTTCCTTGGCAAAGGTGCCGCAAATTCTAATTTCATTGCTAAAGTGCTACAACCGTAAAAAAATTTGCTAACCATGCTCTAACGATTAGTTAATTACTATATTGTTAATTAATAACCTCTTATAATAGTGGACATAGGAAAGCAGGACATATATGCAAACTATCTTCAAGGCGGGGCCGGATATAGACAGGCCGTAAAAAAATAAAATACATTGACTACTTATTTGATTTTGACTTAAACTGCTTGACGAAAGCCCTAGATCCAATCAATTTGTAAGTAAATCATGCGAAAGTTTGAGGATTAAGACTTATTAATCCTGAACTAGGCCAGGCTCTAACTAGGCCAGAGTTTTCACTGCCTTTTTTCCAGCCATAGGCGGAGATAGACTTGGAAGTCTAGGGGGGGGGGCACGGTCATTATTGCTGGGGGCGGGCACGATGATGATGATGTCAATTCATATATACATATATGCATTAGATCAGTCGAATCCACCTTTGACGCTGGGGGGGGGGGCAATGCCCCCCGACGCCCCGCCCATGCTCCCAGCCAGATATTTTATTAGCAACTCAGAATTTTTCCTCTCATCAGAGAAAAAGAACAGCCATATATAAGCAACTCTGATGCTCAGACTGGAATCAGCATGATGCCTATCCTTGAACGCATGTTACCAGCTTCCGGTGTTGCTGGTTAAACCCTGAAGAATCAAATGTTGGTAAGGTAATTGAACAGACTTAGAATCAGTCCAGGCATCTTCAACCTGTTGCTCACGAGCACTACGGTGCTCCCTGATGCACCCACGGTGCTCGATACCCGACTCCGATTTCGTGCTCTCAAACACTTTGCACAAATTGCATTCAGGGATTAAAATAATCCTGATTCCGTGCATTCAGTATGTTAAACTTACCGAAAAGGTGCTCTCTCTCTTTTTCCGATGATGGGTCCAGGCAGTGCTCGCGACTAGAAAAAGGTTGAAGACCTTGCGTTAATCAAATGAAAGGAGAGACCATGGCGACAAACTATTGGACCGATCGAAAGTAATCACCTTGTACCGGAAGTCATTCTACAGTTTCGCAAATAGCTGCATAGCCTTCAATGTTCTTCATGACAGTATCAGTGGCTAACTCTCTTATGTTCTTTCATATATTTTATGAGGCGGGAAAAGGCAACCAACTGGAAGCCATAGAACCACAGGTTCGGAAAGTATGGTGAGTGTTCCCGTAGTTTCTTATTCTAATATTGGATGTTTATGGCCTACATGTGGGTGAGCATCATCTTGCAAAAACACAATACCAGCAGTTAACATTCCAGGACGTTTGTTGTTTATTGTACGATACAGACGTTGTAGATTATTACAGTACGCGTGAATGTCGATGGTGGCCAGAGTCTATAGAGTTCCATCAGCAACGATTCACGGTAAACAGGCCATCCAAAGAAAAAAAAAGACCAAACTGAAGCTTTGAAATTGATACATGTTGGACTTTCAAGAAGTGTTTCGGAATCTCCATCAGCAACGGCTTTGGTCATTTACTTCGCTGACCAAACTGAATCTGTGAGATTGAAAACAAGAGTGATGCATAAGGGACTTTTTAATCATGTTAAAGAATCTCCATCAGCACCGGTAAAGCTAAAGGTGTTAATCGCTTATATCTCTCTCTTGGGACAGAGTGGGAGCCATGTTCTGGTTTGGTGGTGGCGAAGCTAAAGGTGAGAGAATGAAAACAAGAGCGAAATATTACAGAATTCAAGGAATTTTTAAGAAACTCTATCAACAATAGTCCCTGGTCATCTTCTTCCATGACCAAACTGAAGCTGTGAGAGTAAAAACAAGAGTGATATACGTCAGACTTCCAAAGATTGCTTGAGAAACTCCATCAACAACGTCTTTGGTCATCCAGGAAAATGACCACGCTGAAACTGTGAGCGGGAAAAGCAAGAGAGATGCATAAGAGATTTTCAAGGATTTTTTTAGGACACATCAGCAACGGTCAATTGAAGCTGGGAAAATGAAAACAAGAGCGAGATACCACACAGCTTCAATGAGTGTTTAAGAAGCTCTATCGTCAAAAGTCCTTGGTCATCTTCTTTGATGACCAAACTGAAGCTGTGGGACTTAAAACGGGAAAACAAGATATGTGATAATTTTAAAGAGTGTTTATGGAGCTCCATCAGTAACGGCCAACTGAAATACGACAAACTTTTAAGGCAACTGACTATGCGCGCGGGGCACTTTTTTTCATTTTAAAAACACTGATTTTCACAAAAGAAGTTGGGTTTGAATCATAATACTGTATGTAATAAAGAAATCCAGTGTTATTTCTGAAATATCTCTAAAACTTTTTGGAATATTCTAAATTATTATGTCCTCAAAATTGGCTCATTTTCAGTACTTACGCCAGACATTGCACACTAAAAACCACAACATTTATTTGAATATTTTTGACACTTTATATTGCTAGCTATGATTGTTATCTATGCAATGAACTAAAATTTTTAAGATACACAGAATATATTCTCTGAGATATGGCAGTTTTTGTGGAACAGTACGTGATTTTTCACAAAAAATTCAATTTTTTTTTATTTAAACAACTGTAAAATATTAAATACTGAACTTACGGCCAGATCCTAATTCGTTGCACAGCTAACGTTATCTTGACGCAAAATAAAGTGTTCCAGACTCTGCCACGAAGAGATCTCAGCAACGGGATAAGTCCAATGGCAAATTTCTGGCGTTCATTCATTCATTCATTCAGCTAACGTTATCTAGAACACAGTTGAAAAATTTCATGAGAATACCTTGCATAGTTTCTGAGAAATTTGGTTTCGCGTGGAATAAAGAAACGTAAAAATGAATCTTCAAAAAAACGCGTTTGAAAATTTTTTGTTGCCTTTGAAACCATTGCTTCAGGTGATTAAAATCAACCATAACATTGTTTTTGCTTATTGCATGTATAAGAATAAAATAGTTTTTGTGTAAAACATTCTTTTTTCCAAATAAATTTATAAAACCATTTTCGAAAAAAATCATCATAACAGATGCTGAACATGCTGAAGATGCTGAACAACAGATGCTGAACATGCTGAACATGCTGAACAACAGATGCTGAACATGCTGAACAACAGATGCTGAACATGCTGAACAACAGATGCTGAACATGCTGAACAACAGATGCTGAACATGCTGAACAACAGATGCTGAACATGCTGAACAACAGATGCTGAACATGCTGAACAACAGATGCTGAACATGCTGAACAACAGATGCTGAACATGCTGAAGATGCTGAACAACAGATGCTGAACATGCTGAAGATGCTGAACAACAGATGCTGAACATGCTGAAGAGTGCTTGAAGAGCTCCATTAGTAACGGGCAACTTAAATAAGAAAGAACTTTAAGGATTGCTTCAGGAGCTCCATCAGCTCCAAGTCTTTTGTCATCTTCGTTGACCAAACTTAAGCTGTGAGAAAGAAAATAACAATGATATACGACAAGGAGTGAAAGGACAATTAGACTTTTAAATATTGTGCTGGGTCGCCAGCTGGAATTTTTCCCGACACAACCACGTCCTTCGGGATACTGTGCTAAAATAACTTCGGTGGCACAGCCTGGTTGTGTTCGGTTTACCCTGTTTTATATAAAGAGGGTTCAAGAAACTCCATCTGTAACTGTTAGAGATGACCAGGGTTAAGTCGTGCATGGCCCCCACAAGTGTGGGGCTGACAGAGTTCCAGCACCGGGGCTCGGGACGATTCTGATCATTCTTTTCTTTTTTTCACGCTATAAATTCACTATAAAAGGGCGCGTGAAAAGTCTGGTCCGGGGGCACGACAAGTCTTAAGGCATGGGTACACCCGGGCGCGGCCCGGGAGCCTCACAAAAATGGGATCTGGTTGAGATTTTCGAAAATTTGCCTGGTAGGGCCTCAGAAATATCATTTGGCGCGGCGGCCCATGATGCTCTTAAGACGGCCCTGCTCCAGGATGTGAGGGGGGGCCATGAAATCATGTGAGTGAAACAAGAGTGATGCGTGATAGACTTCTAAAGAGTGTTTAAGGAGATCCATCATCAACGGTCACGCCAAAGCTGGGAGAGTGAAAGCAAGAGTGAGATATCATAAACCTTTATAAGGAGTGTTCAAGAAACTCCATCAGCAACGGTCGAAGATGACCAAACTGAAGTCGTGTGAGTGGAAACTTTCAGTCGCGACAGACTTTCAAAAAAGCTACATCACGCAGCGGTCAAGTGGAGGTGTCCGACTAAAAACACAAGAGCGATACACACGATAGACTTTTGTGAACGGTCCCCGCAGACAAAAGAATACCGAGAATGTTCAATACTTGAAAGGGAAGTCGATCGTGAAGAACGACGTTTAATTACTTGTGAGGAAAATATGCAATGTGCACTGAATTTTTATTTTTATCATTTTTTTACCCCCCCCCCCCCGCCCTCCCTCTGACTCCACTCCTGAGAATTCTCCTAAAACAAAAGTATCACTATAAGAAACGAGAGAAGGGTTACAAAAATGGAAAAATATATTCTTAGACAAGTGAATGGCAACAGCCTGGAAGTTGCCCTCACGTCTCTTCCCGCGCCCGCTTTCCTCCCCCGTCATTTCATGAGATGTAGTTTTTTGTTGTTTTTTGCTTTTCTTCCTTTGCCCTTTACCCCGTTTTCACCCCTTTCATCATGGACATTCCTTTGCCAGATTCATAATGCTGTGCAATGATTTGAAAATAATGGACATCGAAATGTCGTTTCTTTCCTTTTCCTCTCTCTCTCTCTCTTTTGCATCTTCTCTTCACCTCCTGGAATTTTTTTGCTGTTGCCCTTTTTGCACCTTAAGTTTTATTGCTTTGATAACTCTAAATGTATATGCTTATTTGAAGTGTGAAGAGAGAGAGAGAGGATGATGTATTGCCACAGGGAAGTGACGCGTGTAATAAGAGAGGGAAGCCTGTGACATTTGTTTGCCCTTATACAACGTTGCCTTCCCATATTATCAGCGGCAGAGAAGCATTGACCTGAGAAACATGGTTAAGTCCTGCATTTTGTCATTATCAGTACGAGAGGGCTGACTTGGCTGAACTGTATAAAATTGGGTAGGGGAAGTTTAAGACCGTGGTTTCGAAAGATAAGTCAGAAATGATGATTCCTTAACGAAGAAAAAAATTTTTTACAGTTTAAAGTTAAACTGCATGAACCATTAGAAGTTCTAAACTTTATAACTATAAACTTCTTAAGAAAAAAAGTTTTGGATATGTATCTGAAAGAGACACGTGGAGCGAGTGGAAAGTGTTTTGGGTATTGTTTTTAACAACATGATAAGGAACCCAGAGAAAGTTCAGTCGCGGGTTCAGGACGATGTGTCGGGAGTGGCGAATTGTGTAGGTTCGTTTGATCGTCTCGTATTTTATGGGGCAGACAAATTTTTCCGTATTATTCGGCTATTGCGAGGGACCGCCATTCCCCCCACCCGGATCCGCACCTGAGTGAAGGCAGAAATTTCCAGATTTGTATGAAGCCGAGGCAGATACCTTCAGCTTCGAATGGAGTAGAGACGGGTATCTTCAGCTTCGAATGGAGTAGAGACAGGTATCTTCAGCTTCGAATGGAGTAGAGACGGGTATCTTCAGCTTCGAATGGAGTAGAGACGGGTATCTTCAGCTTCGAATGGAGTGGAGACGGGTATCTTCAGCTTCGAATGGAGTAGAGACGGGTATCTTCGACGGGTATCGAGCGAAGGCAGGTTTCTTTAGCTGTGAATGAAGCCGAGGCATACATCTTCAGCTGCGAATGAAGCCGAGGCATACATCTTCAGCTGCGAATGAAGCCGAGATAGATATCTTTAGCTTTGAATGGAGCAAAGGCAGGCAGCTTCAGCTGCGAATGGAACGGAGGTAGGCATTTTCATCTACGAATGGAGCGGATGCAGGCGGATTCATGGCAATGTGTTGAAGAAGCGACTTATTGTTAGGTGCATCGGATCATCCCGTACTTTATGGGACAAACAAATTTTCCTCAGATTATTCGGCTCTTGAGAGGGGACCCCATCGCTCTGAATACGCGCTTGAGAAAGTTTTGGATATAGTTCTGAACGGCACGCTAAGAAACCAAGAATAGTTTCTAGTCGCAAGCAACATACAAAAAAGTATTTGATACGTTTCTGAACGTCTTGACAACCAATCCAATGGAAACTTTGGATAATGTTCCCTAAAATTTACAATAAGCAAACTCAATTTTTCCGGTTTTAGATATGGTTCTGAAGCAAGTAACCCAGTTGGGGGGAGGGGGTTAGGAGATGGTGTTGGAACCCATACTATAAACCCAAAAAATACATAACTTGGTAAAAGATATGGTGCTGAAGTGTACACCAAGCCAATCTCACAAAAATTTGGATATTTATTCATTTACACAATACTGATATCCGTGTCTTACACCAGTGTAGGTTTTGGATATGATGGTGAAACCCTTACTAACCACATTGGTGAAAGACATGGTTATGAAGGGTACACGAAAAAACTCAATGAGGGTTTGGATATGGTTCTAAAAGGCCCAATAAGCAACTGAGATTATGGGCATGGTTTCAAAAGCACGAATAATGAGCAACCCTGTGGTAATTTTGGGTATGGTTCTGAATGACCCAACAAGCAACCCAGTGATAACTTATCCAAAAAAGAATAGCATATTATATGTATTTAAAAAAAAAGGTTTGGATAATATTCTGAAGAGCAATGTTAGCAATCAAGAAGAAGTATCTGTTATGGATCTCACAAAGCCATCTTTGAAGCACCATAGGCCCCCCGGGTAAAACAATTTATTCAGAAGAATAGAACGTTATCTAAAATGTTCGGATAATGTTTCTCAAGATCACTCTGAGCAACCAACATAATGTGTTTCTGAGCAACCAAGAAGTAGTTTCTATCATGGCTCTCATAGAGCCACGGCACCATAGGTTCCCGGGCAAATTGATGTTCTAGGGGGGGGGGGGCTCCCACCTAGCTGGAAGTACCTGTCTACTGATTTACATACTTACAATTGAGGCTCCCGGCTGGCAGTGTCCTGGTGGGCCCCTCTGACGGTCCT
The DNA here is from genome assembly GCF_987345545.1 of Pholcus phalangioides. Classification (NCBI taxonomy): domain Eukaryota; kingdom Metazoa; phylum Arthropoda; class Arachnida; order Araneae; family Pholcidae; genus Pholcus; species Pholcus phalangioides. The sequence goes on along the minus strand of NW_028301610.1, from coordinate 32,121,973 downwards.
GGGTACTTGAGCGTTCTCCGAGCAGTCCAGTAAAAATTTAGAACACAGAAATTTTACATAACACAGTTGACATTTCAGATTTTAATACAGCGAATTCAGATATTTTAGAGAAAACACTAGAACGTTTTAGACATAATTTAAATTTAAAAACAAACAAACAAACCGGTATATATGTTACGGTAGATGCGATATTATGCATACTTACCAATCGCCTTGGTAAGTTTGATAAATTTATCACTTTTACCGGCGAATATGCACGATACCCAATCGTCGGTGGTGAATTTGATAAATACTAAAATTATCACTTTTACCAGAGATTATTAATAATAACCAAGTGGTAAATTTGATAAATACTTGAAATTTATCACCTTTATCTGTGATTGCCTACATATAATTTAGTATAATTGTGAATTTGATAGATATGAAAAAAATCCCAAATTAGTCTAATATGTGCGATAAATATAGTCGGATGCCGATATAATGGTAACAAATTTTACGATCGTTCCCCGGTATAATGATAACAAATTTCACGATCATACCCCCGATATAATGATACATGTATAAATTATCATAAATAGTATATTATATAGTACGATTTATCATGTTTACCAACTACGTGACGCTTGGGTATTATTCATAATCACTGGTAAAAGTGATAACTTTTTAGTACATCAATTTACCAACGACGCTTGTGTACTATGCATAATCGCCGGTAAAAGTGGAAGATTTAGGGAAATTTATCAAACTTACCAAAATGTAAGTATGCATAACAACCGGTTAATATGTAAGACAACCACATTTATATCACATTTACCGTGAGATTTATAAACATTAGCTAATAATTTTTCTTCAGAAATTTCCCTGAAATTTCACACGGAAAACAATATAGAATAAATCAAGAAACTACTTTTCCGACTTTATCTTTCCGTCGTTCTCCAATAGATGGCGCTACGACATCAAACGGAAGACAGAAATCCAGAACAGCTGTATTGCCTGTTATAAGACAAACAGAAAGGACTTAGTTCAAATTCCAATCACACTAAATAATTTTCAGAATAATTAATGCATTCAAAAACTCAAAAAATTGAATAAATTTCGAGATGAAAAAATTTCATTCACAAAACATCTCTTTTGAAAACGAGTAAAATGTCTGGAACAATTTGACGGATCACTTGTGTCCCGTATTACGGGACATTTATGTAATTTTAGTTCCGATTTTTTATAAGTCTGTCCTGTTTTTTTTTTTCTAACGATACTAATTTGAATTTTTAATATTTGCTGAAGTCAAATACACAGCGTTTTTATAACATAAATTCATTATGATAAATTTAAAGCAAAATTTATGTTTTATTTTAATTTATTCATCTCACATGTTTGTCAGGTTTAACGTTTCGTCCCACCGCAATTTTAATTATGATTGGTGATTGTGCTTACTTTTGGCAATGTTTTTTGTTGACAATTGGTGGTGTCCCGTATTTTACGGATTATTACCGTAAAACGGGGTAAATGGAAACGAAACTTTGTGAAAGCACAAACATATTCCCGTATTACATTCACAAAAGAATTTCTGTTCCCAATTTACTTTGCAGTTGCCTAACATGATAATCGGAAAAATTTTTGTGAATATAATACGGGAATATGTTTGTACTTTTACAAAGTTTCGTTTCCATTCACCCCGTTTTACGGTATTCAAGATCGAAGTTTACCGTATTTTTATCAATGAAATATGGTCATCAGATCACTAGAATATCTTTTTATCGGGAAATACTGTACAGTTTTGTTAACTGTGATTTGTAGCGGCCCTATATTCCCACACCCTTCAGAAATTTTATCAGTAATTAGCAAATTGCATTTAAGACAATAAATTTCAATTTTGGGCAAAGTTTAGTGATATCCCGTATTTCAGATCTCAAATTTCCAAAGCAAGACTTTCAATGATGTATTTTGAACCTAAGTATGAAGGTACAGTCGAATCTCGTTCTAACGAATACCGTTATAGCGAAAAAAATCTCGTTTTAGCGAACACTCTTCTAATCTCCCAGATAAGTTTACATAGGAACAATGCTAAAATCCGGAATTCCTTTATAACGAAACTTCATTATAACGGAGTGATTTCTCCGGTCTCTTGGAGTTCGTTATAACGGGATTCGACTGTATTACTAATATCAATTACAACGGGGTGAATAATTTTATCGAGTTTGCCTGCGGACCACCAGAGGTCTTACAACCTTTATCTAGTCGCGAGCACTGCCTGTACTGATCATCAAGAGAAGAGAGCACCCTTACAGCAAGTTTGACACACGAATGTGCATGAAATTGGGATGATTTCAATCCTCGAATGTAATGTGCACAATTATAGTTGGAATTGTTGGTCAAGTGCTCGCGAGCACAAAATCGGACACGAGCATCGAGAACCAGTGCCGTCTTAACGCATGGGCCCACCCGGGCACGGCCCGGGAGCCTCAAGGGAAGAGGGGCCTCACAGAAATTAGAATCGGTTGAAATTTTCGAAAATTTGTCAGGTAGGGCCTCAGAAAAAGCATCTGGCCCGGGGGCCCATGATGTCCTTAAGACGGCCTGTCGAGAACTCTGGGTGGTTCGGGGGGCATTGGCGTACGCAAAGGGAAGGGGGTTTGGGGTTCTAACACCCCCCCCCCTCCCCAAGCCGATATTATAGTGTGTTTTTGCCGGGAAAAACGTCAACCCCCCCACCCCCCGAGAAGAAAAAAAATTGAAATCCCCCCCCCCCGAGAAAATTCTCCGTACGCCTATATTCGGGGGTGGGGGGAAAGAGCACCACGGTGCTCGCGAGCAACGGGCTTGAAGATGCCCGACCTATGCATACCGTCACGTCCACCACCTCTGGCCCACGGACCATAGATCGAGAAACACCGAATCCATACCCAAAATCCATTACTCAACAAAACAATTTCCTTAAAGGAAAAGGACATAATGTCACAAACAATCGCCGAATAATAAATAAATAAAATAAATAAATGCACTTAATAATAACTCGAAACTGGTAAAGACAAACAACAATTTATCTTTTGCAAAAAAATGAAACAAAAATTTCCTGTTAGATTCGAATTTAATTTCCAAACGCATTCCAAAGGAAAATGAAATACGAAAAAACGGGAGCAAAAAAACGTCGTTTTCGCGTTTTTTTTGCATAAATAATATCTCGGAGAGAAACCCCATTAAAAAATAAGAAAAAGAGATAGAATTTTACCACGTATATGGAAGTAAAATGAGGAAGAAAATAACACAAAAAAACGTTAAAAGCTGAAGATTAAATTGACCGTAAAATATCCACCAGCATTTTCATTTCCTCTTTTTCTCCGGGAATTTAGTCCCTGAATTATATTTGGAAAGGGCCCTTTTTTAAAAACATTGAGTTAGTTCGTCGGTACCCAAAAATATTTTTCCTCCCCTTTTGCAACCAGAAAGGCAACCCCAGTTGCGGCAGCTACAGTGGAAACCTCGTTTATACGACGTTCGGGAAATCCGAGTCGAAACGTCGTATAAATGAATATAGTCGGACAACTGAGACAGTAGGACCTCTCGATAACGGAAGCTCATTGGATGGACCTAAAATTTAGTTCCGCTAACTGGGAGAGGTGCAATTCATAGTGGAATCTCGTTTATACGACTTTCATACTTATACGATGTTTGGTTTCGGTCGCAATTGGTGTTTCTATACATTAGAGGTCTTCAACCCCTTTTTCTAGTCGCGAGCACTGTCTTTACCCCATCACAAAAAAGAAGAGCACCCGCAAGGAAAATTTGACGTACGAGCGCATGAAATCAGGATGATTTCAATCCTCGAATGCAATTTGTACGAAGTGTTGGATTGGAACGTTGATCAAGTGCTCGCGAGCACCAAATCGGACACGAGCATCCTGCCCTCTGGGTGCTCCGGGGAGCACCACCTCGCGGGTTGAAGATGCCTGCTATACACTTTGATGTTAAAATGTATACGTTGCCGTAAAAGTGATGCATGGGGGGTTATGCATAATCACCGATCGTCTTGTGTGAAGAAAGTTTCATTAAAATCCACTACATTTATCATTTTGACCGGCGATTATGCATAAAGTTGGAAAGAATATTGAAGTACATTCCTTGGTTTTATCCAACCAAATTAATTATTTTTGCCCTTACGTGATACGTGCACTCAGGGCCGGAACTAGAAGGGGGCAGGAAGGGCAACTGCCCCGTGCGGCAAAATTTAGGGGGGGCGGCAATTTTAGGTGAGAACAAAGAAGACCGTTGTAAAATTATCGAATCACAAAGTTGTGGGGGTGGCAAAGTAATGTTTGCCCCGGGTGGCAAAAATCCTAGTTACGACCCTGTGTAATAAAATTAATTAATTAATTGATTTTAATTAAAATATCCAATAAAAATTAAATTTAAATAAATGTGAAAATTAAAAAAAAAACATTCATAATAACAATATCAGTCTTGTAATGTTGGCTTTCCACGCGTACTAACAAACAAAACCAACACATTATCATTCGAATTCACCATCCTGGACCATAGTTATGTTCAGTTAATTAAGTAATTAATTGACGATTTATCATTTATTTTCCAACACGAGCTTGAGATCAAACATAATCTTAGTTGAAAATGATAAATTCTCGGTTTATGACCAAAAATTAATAAATTAGAGTTTGGAGAAAACATTAGAATTTGCTTGATTTTACTGTCCGCTGTTGAGAGTGTCCGGTAATGGGGAGTGAAATACATTAAAAGCCCTATTCCGAGGATCAAAAAAGTGCCCTCTGACGGGAGGTATCCGCAAAATTGAATGTGTCCGTTAAGGGAGGTTCCACTGTACTTCTATCGCCAACAGACGTACGAAATATCATAAAATGCATCTCCAATTCTGTCGTATAAAACATATCATTTCAATCAGACTTGTGGGGAAAAAATTTAATTTGAAATTAAATTAATTAATTAAATGATTTTTATAGATCATTTTTGGCGCACCGGGGTCATTTTCTGCACACGAGGGCTAATTAGATCGGGGCCTACAATTTATTACTGATTCCGAACGGCAGCGTTGATATATTTTGTCACTTTTTTTTCATACACAACGAGAGGTTGGTGCTCTCACCCCTCGGTGTGGTGCTCCCTGCGGTAGCAATCTTTTCCTGTGGCCATGTCGCCGTTTCTATCGTACCCCTGTAGATCTAGAAATGCATCGTCGGTCACTTCAATTATCTGAAAATATACTGCGGGTAACTTGAATGATGTAGAACTACACCGCGGGACACTTAAGTGTTCTGGTACTTTGTCGCTAGTCACTCAAGTGATCTGTAAATGTGCCGCTCAGTACATTTTAACATAAGTTTTAGGTCGCGGGCCATGGGTTGAGCAAATTTTATGACTGAAAGAAATAGAATTTAGCAGAACATTACGTTTGGGATACAAGATCGGGTAAAAAATTGCAACAAAATCCTCTCGACTTGGGAAAATTTCCCATCGCGGACTATCATTTTTTTTTTTTGGCAGTAGATTTTACCAACCAGCAACTTTGATTTTGTTTCTCCGCTTTATAATCGTTAACAAAGTTGACACAGTTCAACTGTTTTTCGTCAAAGATCAACTTTTTCGTCATTAATACGCAAAGCAAGTAAACTCCACAGGAAATGCTCGAAAGTACGTACTGTGTGTGCTGTGTAACGTGTATTTCTCTGATCGGCAGACCTGTATCCTCCAAATGCTTACAATGGATTTTCTCGCCCTTTGAGGATAATACTGAAAACATTGGGAGAAATAACTCTGAAAGTACATATGACCGTCAAAACAATTGAAACCCGTTTCATTGAGGCTCGCCGCATCTGCGTATTCCCCGAAACGAGCGATAAACTAACCACGTAAGTGTCCGCTCTAAATGGCCATCATCCACTTGCTATTTCCGTATACGTCAGTAATCACTTTAAAATTTATTGCTTTTTCGGTGGCAATATGCAAGAAGAACTGTTGCAACGAAGAATTTCCACTGCATGCGAAAATTTTGCGCATTTGATGGATATAAATGACGTTTTTTTACAAAAGATTCGGAGTTCGAATCGAAGTGAAAACGTCGAATAATTGAGGAGTTTATTTTCGAAATTGGGACATTTCTCTAGTTTTTGCTAAATTTACAGTAGAAGTACTCCGAAATGGACTACTTTACAAAAGTAGAAATAGCCCAACAGGGGTAGCATGTTGGAATGGTAGAAAAATATTTAAACACTATGTTTCTCTTGATCAACATTCAAGGGAGTTATCTGCATTTGAATCTTAGAAATGTCTCGGAAAAATATTACGTTTTGAATAAAATTTGAGCTGGTCAAGTCTGAAGGATTGGAAATTTCTACGTCACCTGTTGATTCCAAAATGTTTTGACTAGCCCAGGAATGTACCTTTACACAGCCCTCTCGTCATTAACATAACAAGCACGATCATTCTACAGTGGAACCTCCCATAACGGGCACTCTCGTTAGAGGACACCTCCACTGACGGACACAATTATGAATTCCATCGACGGGACTCGATATATCTTACTATCCATTAACGGATACTTCTCGTTAGTGGACAAAGTCTTCGGTCCCAGGGGGTGTCCGTTATTGAGATATAAGAAATACCGAAGCTGTAGGGAACACCCAAGCTGTTAAATTCATTGAAAAATCCCGACATAAGGGGAGCAGAGTTTGTAAATGTATGCATTTTTTGATAATTTTTGTTGCACCACGGTCATTTTATACACAGGAGGGATAATTGGAACGGGACCTACAATTTATTGCCGATTCCAAACTGCAGCCTTTTTTTATACTCACCGAGAGGTTGGTGCGCTAACCCCTCGATGTGGGACTCCCTTTCGGTAGAAATCTTTTTCCGTGGTCATGTCGCCGTTTCTGTCGTACCCTTGTGTTAGGAAACTTTTTGCCACGGGCGAACCAGGTATCAAACTCGCGACACCACCAAACATCCTTTGGTCATTCAGGCGAGTATATTATCGACTTGGGCTACCTCGTCCTATACACGTGCATGTTAAGGCTATTATATTTTTCTATGGTATCTATAAATACAGTATCTATAAATTTTACGCTTTATGAGCAGTTGAAAATTCCCAAAGATTCATAAATTCGGGAAAAAAATGGAAAAATGTCACCTTTTTCAAAAATAAACTCAACTAAGATTTTTCATGGAATAAATGAATTATACTTTAACATTAAAAATGTATAGGAACCAATTGCGAACGAAGCTAAACGTCGTATAAACCTGAAAGTCGTATAACTGAGCGACGTATAAACGAGGTTCCACTGTACCAAGTTCTCCCCGCTATCCACTTGGCTGTTCTCTCCCCCTCCCCGCCCCCGTTACTCGGTCCCGTCCCTTCAATAATTGGTATTCAGCCCTTAAGTTTTTGGCTCCCTTTACCACACGCGCGCACACACACACACACATATTCCACATTAAAACGAAACTCAACGAATCCGGCCGTGAAATTTTCCATTACATCAAGAGGAGTAAAGAGTAAAAGTATTAGAAGGCAAAGAGAGGGTTGGATGGAAAAACCTCTCTCTTTGCATTTCATTTACTATATATAATCGAAGCGTTTTCAAGAGAAAATTCGCTTTATTACTTTTCGGTAAAATAATTTTGGTGTGTGTTTGGCTCTCTCTTATTTTCCCCGAGAGAGAAAATATTATTTTGTTGTTTTTTTTTTTTTTTCAAATTTTTACTCTTTTTCATTATTTTAAGGCTTCCCGACTATTTCATTAATAGTGACACGCCAGCTGTTCGAACATCTCGTACAAGAGAGAGAGAGAGAGTGAGAGAGTGAATTTTGGTTCGTTTTTAAAACTGGAAATATCAAGAGAGAGAGAGAACAAATCGAACTTTTCGGTTTGTTCAAGTGGCAACATTCTTCCGTCGATCTTAAAATGGTGATTTGGATGGTTGGTTGGATGTGGTGCCTTATAATTCGTATGAAACTGGATTAAGTGCAGCGTGAAAATCTTGGGGGGGTTTTGTTGTTGTTGTTGATTTGTTTTGGAAATGAAAATTAATAACGATTTGACTCGTGTAATCAAATTTCTGTGTCGAGATATTTCCGATATTTTTCTGTTTTTGTTCGTTTTTTAAAAAAAATTTTTTGTTTGGTTTTGATGTCTTCTTGATGTTCGGGAGTTTTCACCCCCCCCCCCCCCCCCCGATGGGTAACATTTGGAGGAATGTTTAGACTGTGTCTTTATTTGTTTTAATAAGTGTCTTTCGGCGGAAGGGAAATCAACAATTTTCTCTTTTCCGTGTTGGTTATTGAATTGGTTGATTTCACTGATATGTCACCGAATGATACGAAAAATTTTACGGTGAATATTATTATTATTATCTCTGAATACACAGCTGTGCTTTAAGTTTATCATTTTTTTTTTTTTAGGGTTTTAGATTTTTGGCATTCTTCGTTGCGTTTATTCTACGTGTTTCTGTGAGATTTGAGAGTGTTAGAAATGAAAATTGGACCCGGGATTTTGAACAGCGAAAATCTTGATACAATAATCACGTATTATGGAGTTATTATTGATTTGAAGAATATGGTGCCGGAATTTTTGTCTGTTTTGAATTACATATATTGCGTATTGTTTATATAATTACATGCTTTAAAACAAATCATCGAGAATAGATTTCATCATCCAAACTGATTTTACTATACTCAATTTGATCTGCGAAATGAATTTATATTTATTGAAGCATGATTAAAAAATTTAATACAAATCCAATTTAAGTCGCTTCGACTTGAGATTGGGTCTACCGTGAAATGTTTTTTGTTTTAAATTGCAAATAATGTCTTTAAATGATCCTTTCTTGGACTTATCTGTGACCACTTACTTCAAGATACATTTCGAGCATACCGCAATTTGCTTGTCACGATAAAATTTTACTTTCTCTCTATGATAACTGAGTCGAACACTCAACCACATTACTGATTTTTACGCTATTTTACAAATATTTATGAAAAGCTTACTTATATTAGGTCATCTCATAATTATTGGTCGACGCTGGCGAGGGTAGTTTGCAAAGCCGCTTTTAATGTACCATTATTATATTAAGAACAACTAAACGCTAATTTTGACGTAAATTAGATTCAGACAACTTGTTTAAAAATTGTTTAAGTCAGATCAAACAGTAGTTTATGACGCAAAGGAAGAACGCAACATGAACATAACGTGTCCCAAACTGATGGAATGCGAATAAAGCTCGGAGTATTATTGTCTTTTACCAGAGTTCGGTACCAGTGATGATAACGATAAGACAGAAGCCAATCGTCCGATCTTTTCCTACCGATCCTGAGTCAAATACCTCAATATGCTCTCGCTGGAATTCCCCTCTGTCCCACACGAGGGCAAAAGTATAGCACGACTTTCAATAGAGCAGTGGTTCTTAAAAATTTGAAGCACTTATTATTAATTAATTAATTAAATAATTAATGAAAATCTCGGGGTCCCAGGGCAGACTTTTAATTGAGGTCCCTGTTGAAAGGCTTATTATTACGCAAAACAAATATAAACTTTTGTGGGGGCCCCCATTCTGGTCCGAACCCAGGGGCAGTACCCTGGTTGCCACAGACTAGGTACGGCCCTGAGGGTGACCCCTTTTGACAAGAAATTCATCGGCGACCCCTTCTACATAAAGTGACCATATGTCCCGGATTTCTGGGATAATCACATTTTTTGCCAAGAAATGTGCTGTTTTCGGGACGCTTGTTTCGGTTTTAACTAGACGACATTTTGTTCTAACGATATTCATTAGTTTTTTAATATTACATAAATATTTCTCTTGCTTTTTGATGTACTTTGTGTTCCTTATGCAAGATGGAAGTGTAGCGAGGTGTATGCTCCTTGATTTTGGTGTACAGAGTGGTTAAGAGCCATCCGATTTCAAAATGATTTTACACTTGAAATAGACCATTAATAATATTGTTCATAAAAGATACACATATTTCTCCCCCCCCCCCCTTATATTCACATAATACTTGCCATTACTGTGTTTAAAATTTTAAAAAAATATATAAAATTTTAAAATTGGGTGAGTTTTAATTTTGAAATTCTCTTTGAGTCACCCGGTATAAGTATTAACTTGATATTATATTGATTATTGCACACAGGTAAAATTTAATAAAATTACACATTGTATGATACATGGTAAGTAGCTCAGATGAGTAAAGGATTTTTTTTAGTTTTTACATACTTTTAAAATAGTATTATTTTGGAGAATCTCTCGCGACCCACACTTTGGGAGCCACTGCTCTAGAGCAGTGTTTCTAAACCCGGTCCGGGGCTCTGCCAGTATTGAAACCGGGCCGAGAGTGATTCAATGTTCCATTTTTTTTTTCCATTTGTTGCTCATTAGTCGTGCGCATGACGGGGCCTTCCACTCGCAAAACAGAAATCCACCGGGCAGCGGGCTTCCAAAGGTTGAGAAGCACTGCTCCAGAGAGAAAGATTTCCGACCCAACTCAATCGGTAGTAAATTTCTGTATGGTGATATATGACCGGAGTTGCTGTGTGGTAAAGCAGTAAGTGCGTGTGCTGATACAATTAAGGTAATAAAGTAGAAGAAACCTCAACGTCCACATCTCGTACCAAACTTGTCGTATCCCCATGGACAGTTTCTAGACACCTGTAATGATGGATGAATTCCATCATTACAGGATGCAGAAATTTCACACAAACTCACCAAACGTAGCAGATATGATGTCTGAATCATTGCCCTCTAAACGCAACCACAAAAAACGGAAATTTAATAAAAGAAAACCACCAAGAAAATATCCAAACCCGACAAATACCGACAAAAATTCAAGATCTCGGTGAAGTGGACTGCAATAATGGTTTTTATCGCACGGTCAAACAATTAAAAATTGTTCGTACTTCCGAATGACATCAGACAAAATTGTCATCATTTAGGCTTATTGGAAGCGTATAAAATAACAATGTGTTCAGGGTACGAAGTCCTCATCACCCTGCATAATTCTCACAAGACTTTCTCTTACTAAACTTTTACACGGTTCGACATCCGTACCACTTCTTAACGGTTAAACGAATCATCAATGAGAATGCCACAATTCATGTCGTTAGTACAGCAGTCTCAAAAATCCGAGGTGTACGGGGCCAAGACTACCCAAAAACTTGGATTAACACGGCGGTCATTGTTCTCAATTCAATGGCTTACTTTGTTACGGATCAGGGCTGCTAAGAACCACGGCCTCTCTTCATAATAGGGGCTAGCTCTGGGTCCTCGATATGAATGTTATTATATGTTTATTTACGTCGATTTACTGCAAACTGTGTGTTTACTGCCTGCGGAAAATTTTGGCCCTGAGGTCCATCGAAGACACCAGTCTCTTGGACCGAAGTTCGGGGCCCTCGCTTTAATGTAATTCGGTACGATGATTTTCAATAGTATACAAAATTAATAGGTAGGTACATTCTGCTAAGTAAGGCCAAAATGTAATTTTTCCTGAGGGGCCCATGGTACTGTTAAGATGGTCTTGGCCAATTGGACAGTTCTGCTGGATTCAGAAATTAAACACGTTATCCAACCTAATTTCATTTCAAAGTTTCATATTTCCACACCGCATTTTTTTCACACTTTTCTGTGGCCCCCTTAACCATCTGTCATGGCTCTCTTTTTACTTTTTTGACCGTGGCCCCCATCAGAATATCCCAAGACCGCAAGGAGGGGCCATATGCATGGCCCCCACATCCTGAAGCAGGGCTCCTAGGCTGGGATCTTTTACGGGCTCCCTGACCAGACTTTCACGGTACCCCCTTTATGATGAATTTATAGCGTGAAAAAAACAAAAAAAAAAAAAATTAAAATCCTCCCGGACACCAGGGCTGGAGCCTTGTCAGCCCACCCCTTGTGGGGGCCATGACCATATGGACCCAGGTTGAAAACAACTGTCTTAGACCACTGTGATGCCAACTCCTACAAACACGACAGTTTCAAACTAAAAACTTATTGGGCACAGAATATATATTTCCACTAAGAGTTCTACTGCTCAATTACCGAATTACCTCGACTTACGCTACCCTGAGTTACACGATTTTCTGGGGAAAAGCACACTCCTCAAATTCAAGCATATTCATAAGATAATTGCAGAGATGTTGGAAATTATTGAGTGATAATCAACTAAGAACTGTTAAGTTGATCTAAATAGTACCATGTGTAATGAAACTTGCCAAAATCTGAGAGACAAATTGGTATTAGCCAGGAGAAGCTAGTGAAGATGCCAAATTTCTCCAAAGCTTTTTAGGTGCTCTGCCGTGATTTAAAAAAACATTCCTGGATAGATGTCTAATTGACATCTACCATTTTTGCAGACGGTAACGTTTCTCGTCTAGAGTTTAACGCTATAGCCAATCTGTAAAAAAATCATTTAATGTGATGCTCATTAATGGCAATTAAACTTTTAATTAGTTTTAACTCACGGGTGAAGTTGTTTTCTGGCTTTCCCACAAGCGACCTATTTTTAACTATGGACCAAGGTGTTATCAAAATATTTGAAGTATATTACAGATTACGTTCGTTTGCACAAATTCTTAAAACAGTCTTTTTTTAAAGACTGGATTGCAGTCACAAGGCAAGTTAGCTTTCATGAAGCCATTGGAAAGTATCAGTAATTAGTGCCAAAGTAAGAAGGGGAAAAAGGAAGAACAAATTATACTGAGAAATTGAATTTTCTGGATGTTATGCCGGAATTGATATTTGGGAAGAAAAGTGATTTGTCTCCTCCGGGAATCGAATCCTGGTCCCCTTGCATACCGGGCAAGTTCGCCAACCAATACACCAGAGACACACTTTTCAATTCCTTATAACACGCATTAGTAACGTGAAGCGCTGAGTGGACTCGTCAGCCTCCCTTAACTACAGCAATTTTCGCCCCAGTTGGCGTTTTTGTATGAAGAGATGGGATTTTTTCGGCCCGAATATACTGAGAAATTGAATTTTTTGTATGAAGAAAATAATTCGATTCAATTTCTCAGTATATTTCGGGCCGAAAAAATGTCATCGCTTCATACGAAGAACAAATTACTTGGTACAAATACGTAAGTCCAGAGAAAACAAGTTAGAACAGTTTCATCAGCTAAGAATAAGTTCCAAAAAGACCGGTGGTCAGGAATGGACCTTGTAGTATTTTTTCTTAATTTTTTATTATATACTATATACGGTATATTCACCGTGAAATAAATATAAAGAGGTTCCCGCGCCCCTCCTGAAAGTTGTTTTCTACTGCTTCTTGGATAATGCGCGTTTTCAGTAATCCCAGATAGCCTAGGCCCCGTTCATCTCGAATTATCCGACTCTTCTGTAAAAACTTAGCGGGCACAGAATGCATATTTCCGCCAGTAGTTCTCCTGCTCAATCTGTATCTAAATTCATCAATATTTAAAAAACAACCCACACATTCGAGACTAAATTGATTAAACCAGAAAGGTCATGAAAATGCAAATAAGCAACAATCGATGAAATCGATATCGTGATTAATATTTTCGCACCCAAAAACCAACCCATTTCTTTATTCAATAATTTGAGGAGTGGTAATTTTTCACTTTGATAAGTCATCGGTGTAGTAAATCTGACAAAATTTACCATGAAAATTTCTGATGAAATCATTAATTTTTCAGAAAAGAAACAAATAAGAAAAGCATGCATATTCACAAGATTTCTACACGTCTTGACATCCGAACCACTTCCTTACGGTCAAACTAATCACCCAACCAGAATGCTAGATTCGTGTCTCGCTCTTCGTCAGAGATTACTTAGATCATAATGATGTCGATTCCGGCTGCACACAACCACGACAGTTTCAAACTAAACATTTTTATTGGGCGCAGAATAAATATTTCCGCCAAAAGTTGCTTTTCCTGTAGAATTTCTTATTTTGTGACTTACATGCTTTTTCATGTCAACGCTTCAGTTATAAAGTAACCCACACTTTCCAGATTAAATTCATTCCACAAAAAGTAATGAAAAATGCAAATGCGCAACAATCGATGAAACTCTGGTTGCAAACACGACAGTTTCAAACTAAAAACTTATTGGGCACAGAATATACGTATTTCCACCAAGAGTTCTACTGCTCAATCTGTATCAAAATTCATCAATAATTATAAAACAACCCCACACGTTCGAGACTGAATTCATTCCACAAGAAAGGTCATAAAAAAATGCAAATACGCAACAATCGATGAAATCGATATCGTGATTAACACTTTCGCACTCAAAAACCAACCCATTTCTTTATTCAATAATTTGACGAGTGGCAATTTTTCACTTTGGTAAGTCATCGTCGGAGGAGGAGGAGTTGGTAGTAAATCTTGACAAGAAGTACCGTGAAAACTTCTGATAAAATCATTAACTTTTCAGACAAGAAACAAATAAGAACCTGTAGGATTTTCTGGAGCAAAAAGCCGCCTACTTTTACGGGAAGTTTTCAAACAGAAAAAAAAAACAACAACACCTTAGTCACTCCCCGTTGTCTGCCCCAATAGATATATTTTTCACTCTTCTCACCTTTAATACCCTTTTTCTTTTGTACGTCTGCAACAGCACCGAGCTGTGTTGCAAGTATTTCGGGGAGAAAGAGAAAGGGAACCCCAAGGATGGAGAGGTGTAATCATAGGTTCCAGAAACCCCCCCCCCCTCCAGGCTTGTTTAATGAATAGCTTCTTCACTATCAGTAATTATCTTAGTGAAGGCGCACTTTAGGATGTTTAGTAAGGTTGTTATTTAGATTGGGTATCAAGCTTTTCGAGGTGAAATAAATGAAAAAAAAAAAGATACCCAGCACACACAAAAAAATAAGAATGTAGGGCAAGAAAAGGATGAAGAGATGGGTATTGGGGAAGAGAAGGGAGAGTTTTTAGCCCCAAGAAAAGATTGATCGCATCTGCCATCGGACGTTTCACTATTTAAGATCCTGTTAATTACCCTATGGATTACAGGTGTTTAATTTTCGTAAATAATCTCGTCACTAGTATTGACGAGTGTGCAACAATGGGAGGTACACTCGTTTTTTGATGTTGGGGTTTCTGAGATGAGTCTTATAGTCGCGATGCTCTTCTACGGCAGTGTTTCCAAAAGTGGATTTTTGCCTCTTTAAGCGGCGATATGGAACGGGTTGGCGTAAAATTTACAGATGGATTTACGTGGGATCTTACGGGTTGACTTAACAGGTGGGGATTGACAAATTTGAATTCTGTGAAGGGTTGATGAGACAACAGGTTTGGAAGACTGTTCTACGGTCATATTGCCAGATTTGTAATGTGTTAGCTGTGAGAAAGAATGGCCACACACCGACACTAGTAGCCATAGATTTCTTGTCCTTTATCTTGACTTAGAGTACGAACACAATGGATGCTGGTTTACGAATATAGGGCACTATCCTATGTTCAACCAATTCCAAACGGTGCCGAATCGCAGAATCGGAAATCAGCGTGCACTATGTTCGTACCATTACGTGATACTGCACACAGATGTTTTAGAAATCTATTCAATCTTATATCAACAGCCCTCCCTCCCCCCTAAAAAAATATGTACATGCTGTCCCATAAAGTTGGACAGATTTTAAAAAATCGTAAAAATCGAAACAATTTGACTTACAAGATGTGGTTTTGCACCCCTTGACTTGTCAAAGAGTCTGATACTTTTGACACAACCAAACATTGATTGTTAAGAACTAAATAGTCTCATTTTCTGTTAATAAGCAAATTTGATCCTTTCAAAAGACGATGGGAATTATAACTCGTAAACATTCCTCTGAGGAACTTGAAGAATCAACAACTATCTTACATAGACAACAACGTGATTATTATTTGAAGATTATGCTAGATTACGTTGTGTGTCGTCTCTACGTAACAGACACTATTACATTTATGAAAGATGGAGCGCTTTCCGAGATAACAATGAGTGTATGGCAATCAGGGCCTCAACTAGATACTTAGTCACCTTGTTCAAAGTTGGATTTCTGCGCCACTTCTGGTCCAACGGCCAGGCACCAGACCCCCCCTCCCTGCTGCCCACTCCCTCGAGATGCGACCCTGATGGCAGTTTCTGCGCAGCATGTTTGGTCAAGAGCGATATAATAATAAGCCGTTTCTTCAATAATACACGACCAGACAATCTCAGGGCTTGACTCCTGCGGATTTTTGGTTATGGTGGAAACTAAAATTTCGGATGTATATTCGACGTCCATCTACCTTATCTGAAAGATAAAATAGAAAATTGCCATTTCCGCGTGTACGTGTAGTGAAACCTGACGTGAAGTTTTTTGTTTCTCTGTAATGCTTGTTATGTGTAGTGCTGCCATCTGCCACCAGTTTTCCCAACTATGAGTGAAGTGTTATGATTGAATGATTTATCGAGGTAGGACTGTTGCTCTCTGTGACGAGACTTTTTAACGGGGAGATCGGCTCGCATTTTCGCCTTGAAGTTGGGAACCACAGAAAACCAACTTCAGCCGAACAACACTGTGGGGTTCGAACCCGGATACGCGCATCGCGAGTCCGTCACTATAACCACTCGACCACCACAGCGGCCGTGTCGATACAATGTCGTTATGCATGGTTATCACTAAGGCCCGGATATTTTTTTGTTGCCCTAAAAAATCTTGAAAAATGCCCTAAAAATTGGAGGGAAAAAATGTCATCAAAATAGTAAAACAAAGTTCTCTTAAAAAACGGTTTATGTCGGAATGTCGAAAGAAAATGATTTGACAGCATAAAAATGACATGTAAATTTTTCTCTCTCTGGTTTAGATTTCATCAAAAATAACACTTTTTCCTTACAAACGAGTTATAATTAATGAATCGGTTAGGAACGCTGGCGTTATGGCCCCAACATGGGTGGGGCTGACAGGGCTCCGACTTGGGGGCCTGAGACGATTCTTATCATGTTTTGTTTTTTCACACACAAGATATTCACTATTGAGAGGCCCGTGAAGAATTTGGCCGGATGGCCCTGTTGCTAGATGTGCGAGCCATGACAGGCATGCAGGGGGGATAGGGTTTTTTTGCAGTAAAAAACAGAAAATGAACCCCCACCCCGAGAAAACCCAATGTATGCCTATGGTTAGAAGCCAAAAAGCATCTTTCATTTTATTTTCCAAGAAATTTAAACATATTTTCATAAGTGCTCGATGCAATCAGCATTTACTTGTCTGCAGCATCTTTTCTGTTGCTAAAAAAATTTTAAAAGTGGAAAAATATCGTGAAGATGCCAAAAAATGCCCCAAAACTAAAGAAAAATGCCCTAACAGTGAAAAAAAGCATAAAAATGCAAAGAAAGCAAAAAAAAAAAGCGAATGTCACCAAAACACCCGGGGTTATAGGGTATGGTTATCAGGGTATGTACCAGAATGCATCATAGGCTACACATGATGGGTGATGCTAAAAGTATTGATGATTGGAAGAGACTAAATTTTAATTTCTGGCCTAAGGAAGAGGCATGGCCCCACAAGGGTGGGGTTCACAGGGCCCGGAACGGTTGTGATAATTTTTTGTTTTTTCACGCTAAAAAAATCAACCATATGGGGGGGGGCCCGTGAAAAGGCTGGGGGGAAAGGGCGCCAAAGAGCCCAGCCTAGGGGCCCTTCTCCAGGATGTGGAGGCCATGGGGAGAGCTAATGCCTGTAACAAGGACGAGACTTTTTCGCAGACTCTCTACGTTGACTTTTTAGTAAATTTTTAGTGAAAAGAATTGAAAAAAAATATATTTAATACCGATTCTTTTATATATATATATAGATGCATTGGAGGCACGTCTGTATGGTAGTGAGTGGTAATCATAGAGGGCGCGCCAAATTTACTTTCGAACCGGTATCGGTATCGTTCGGGAATTTTTGAACAATCACATTCCTAAACGATGGATCGGCCGTACGGGACCTGACGAGATTCAGTTAAACATCACTGGCCTCCAGGATCGCCGCACCTCACAGTGTGCGATTTCTTTTTGTGGCGGTTTATAAAAGATTACGTTTATGTGCCTCCCTTTCCAGCTATATTAGTCGAACTGAAGATACGCATAACAGCAACCGTGAAAGCATAATTTAGCACCTTTAATTTGCATATAGAAATGTCCTTTCCACTTGTTAATACAAGATTCATTGAAAGACTGGTTATTTGTGGAGATGAAGATTACAAGAAAATTCCTCACTGCCCCCACGGGGACTCGAACACCGATCTCTCGCTTGCCGGACGAGAGCTCTACCATCTAAGCTATGGAGGAAGCTATGGAAGCAGATAGAATATGTCAACCTTGGAGCGTCAAGGTTGAAAGATTCTATCTGCTTCCATAGTTTAGATCATAATTTCCCAAAAACTTTTCATTCCATCGCCCCCTTCTTCAGAATTTTTTTTTATCTCATTGCCCCCCTCCCCCAACTCAAGCGAACCCATAGGATTTTATGTTAAATCCGTAGCTTCAATCACCCCCCAGGGGGCGATATTGCCCACTTTGGGAAAGGAGGCCATTCAAGTATTACGTAAGCAAATTTTTAGCCATTCTTGATCCCCCCCCCCCTTGTCAGCAAAAGTCAGCAGAAAGCTGACCCTCTCCCCCCCCCCCCTTGTCAGCAAAATTTCGTCATCAGCTCTGCCCCTCTGAATCCAACTCATATTTTCATAAAGGGTGGTTGATGACGTAAGGATTTTCCGAACCTCCCCTCCCCCCCTTGTCATCAAAAGTCAGCAAATCGGAAACCCCCTCGCCCCCCCCCCCCCCACCGATGATGACGTAATACTTGAACGGCCCCAAACACTGGCTTAGATGGTAGAGCACTCGTCCGGCAAGCGAGAGACCGGGCAGTCCAGTCCCCGTGGGGACAGTGATGAATTTTCTTCCTTGTAATCTTCA
Source organism: Pholcus phalangioides (assembly GCF_987345545.1). Taxonomy (NCBI): domain Eukaryota; kingdom Metazoa; phylum Arthropoda; class Arachnida; order Araneae; family Pholcidae; genus Pholcus; species Pholcus phalangioides. The sequence continues at coordinate 32,103,070 of NW_028301610.1, read as the reverse complement.
TCTCCACAACTAACCAGTCTTTCAATGAATCGTGTACCTTTAATGCCACGTACTATACCTGCCATGTACTATAAAATTAATCTTAAGTGTCTATGCGTTCAATATTTTTTGTAATATACTCATTTCAAATCGGGTGATTATTTTTGAAACAGCCTGTATTATTATTTTGAGTACAATCAGTCAAAAACAAAAATTAGAAAAAGTAAATTTTGGTTTTAAAATGCATAGAATTGTAAGAACATAGAAAATGTTGTAATTATGTGTTAAAATGATTTTGAAATTGCCAAATGTGCTATTATTATTCATTCTTAACTTCTCATCGTGTGTGGATCTATATTTTTAATGTGGATCAAGAACAATTTTCAAAATGATATGCGCTAGTTTTTCGGAAAAATATTTTTACAGCTAAATTTGCTATATGGACCACTGTGCGCCGTGTCTGAAAGGTTGGAGACCCCTGCATTAGTGTGGCATTTGCCTTTTTTAGTGGTCAACTTTCTATTCGTGATTTATTTCGGTCAACTGACGGGCCACAGACGATGCTTGTATGCAGATATCACAATAATTTTGACTTGCTATATTTCTTATAATTAAGATTCATCTAATTACTATAAGAGTCATCTAATTACTAGGCATTATTGTGTTAGTATAGGCCTAGGAGATCAAGTTTCGTTTTTTTTTTTAACCTGCGAGTCCTCGTCGAAGGTAGTTAGTATTTTTCCTCTTTCCCGATACCTATTTGTGTGTGTTTTCTCCTTCACCTATGATATTTATCTTTTCTCCTCACCCTCTTAGGAAGAGCGGAAGACCCATCGGGTCAAACTTGTTGACCCCGTGCCAATTTTACGGGGATTAGCGGAGATGAAATAAGGGTGTTTGTGGCCAACCAGTCAAGAGGTTGCTTTTAAATCGCATGTTTTCCTTAACCATGATCGTGGAAGGTTTTTTTTTCTTTGAGGGGGGTTTTTTGTTCTTTGGTCACCGAAGTGAATTTTCTCACATTTTCTAGTAGGTGAATTTTATTTGTAAATTATATATTTTTAGGATAAATGCTTGAAAAAGAAACAGAAGTAAATGCTGATGTAAACATTATTCAGTGAGTAGTTGTTTGTGAGGCTGTTTTTACCAGAAAGAACATTTCTTGCGTTCCAAATACAGTAAAGTATGCCTATGGTCTTGTCAAAAGCCTCCAGTCTAGAAAAAAGTATACATTTAACTGAATATTACTGACGTTCCAAACCGTTCAATATAAGTCTAATTTGGCAGATTTTACTGCATAATATAGAATTTTGCGGCAATTCAGAGAGTGATTATAATTTAGATCACGTTAGAAAATACTGGTCTAAAAGAAAATGGATTTAAATACAGTGAAGGCTTTGTGATGGAATAACTGCTGGAGTCTCACGGAACCGATAGATTAAAAATTCTGAAATTTACCCTTTAAATACAGCGATCTCTCACTTAACGTTTCTTTCAGTTATAAGACGATTTTCTGGAACAGACTTTTGTCGTTGTGTCCTAGCTTGCAGCTGAAATTCCACTTAACACTTAATGTAAGAGTTCTTAATAAGATTTCCATCAGGGCTCTGAGCAGGCCATTTCAATTCTTGAGCATTCATTTCATGAAACCCTCTACACACGGCATGAATATTGAAACGGGCTCTCACCAAATTGTTGCCGGAGTGTGGGCAGAGCAAACTTGTCCAAAATGTTACAATATGACGCCATTGTCAAAAAGTGCCATAGAATTCAAAGGACTACTATTTGCACCAAGAGAATCAACCACATAGGAACTCCTTTCGATTTAAGGAGCGTTGAAATACTCATGATCGGATAGTGTACTAGTGTTTACTAAACTTTCTTCACCCATGTGATCCAATTTTAACCATATTTTCTTCTTATTGTCCCGGTCATAGAGATTCTATGCAGGGTAGTCTCAACAACATGGTCAACATCCCCCGGGCAAAGTTATGTTCTAGGACCCCGTTCTTAGCTGGAAGTAACAGCTTCGAAAATCATAGCACTACATCTGCTCGTGAAGGTCTCCTGTGCGCCCTTAACCACCTGTCACTGCTGCCCCCCCCTTCCAGTCGGTTTTTACATGTGTCTCCCTCGAAATATCCGAGGACCACATGGGAGTCATACTGTCCCAGCAAAAGGTGTACGCCACATCCAAGCTCGGGTCCAGCGGGAGGTCGATCGCCCCTCCTAAGAGCCGAATAATATGGGAAAATTTTGTCCCATAAAAAAAAAAAAAGGCTGGGTACACACTAGATCGATATATATTCGTAGTTGAAGGTATTTACCTCGGCTTCATTTGCAACTGAAGGTATCTGTCTTCGCTTTATTCGCAGTGTTGAAGATATCTGCCCCCCCCCCGCTTTATTCGCAGCTGAAGGTGCCTGCTTTCGCTCCATTCGCAGCTAAAGATGCCTGCTTTCGCGCCATTCGCAGCTGAAGATGCCTTCGCTCCATTCGCAGCTAAAGATGTCTGCCTTCGCTCAGACGTGGATCCAGAAGAGGGGTAATGGGAACGACTGTCCCTCCCACGAGCCGAATAAAATGAGAAAATTTGAAAAGTGTCTTGTAAAATGCGGGACGATCAAACGAACTTACACAATTCGCCCCTCCCGTCACATCCTCCTGGATCCGCGCCTGGCCACATCATGACTATCTTTGGCAGGCAGGATTCATCAGACAGAGACCTAGTTTAGATCCGATAAGAGCTGGATTCACATCCAGACTTGGTGCGCGCGTATCACTCAACATATATGGTTGCCGTTTTTTTCAATACCTTTTTCTCTTTCCCGCTATACTTTTCCGAACACGAAGCAATAAAAATATTTCAAAATTGTCGCTCCACGTGGAACAGGGATCCACGATTTTAAAAACTTCGGTCCCAGAAAATATCTGCGGGAAAAATTTCTAGTTTTTTAAATTTCTCGTCGCTCCTGCCGAGTATCACTATCTAGTTAACTCCAAAGCGGAATTCGAGAATGTTGAACGCGGTTGCACGTGGTTCGATGCGAGATTCGAACCGAACATCACGGTGGGGGGGGGAGGGGGTTTCACACACCACCTCTACCCCCTCCGCCTTCACGTTTCTAAGATAAGAGAACACACAACCACCAACAGTATACCACGCACTACCATCACCACCATCGAGCAAGCATTGGCGAAGTTGAACGCGTCGAACGAATCGAAGAGTAATACTAACACACACACACTCCTGTTGCCCACTAATTATATTGCCATAAATCATCCAAGAACTTAAGTAGGTAGGTAGGTAGGTAGGTAGGGGTGGTAAAAATAAAAATAAAATGAAATAAAGATAGAAAAAAGGAAGGAGAGAGAGAGAGGACTAGGCAAAGACTGATTAATGACTTAGGCCGATGGCTGTGACGTCACCTGGTTGTCATTCCTGGCAGCTCATTGGCTAAGAGCCTGATGTATTTTGTTTGGTTTTTCGAATAATTAGAGATTGTTTTGCATAAGTGAAAACGGAAACGAGGTTTCTCTTTATTGTTTACGGCAAGTTTTGAGCTCGTTCTTTGTTGGGAGAGGAAAAGATTTTACCATTGATTCTTGTGTTTGGAGTTTACATTTGAGACACATGCGTTGTCGTCTCCTTAAACTTTCATGAGTTGTTTCTTCTCTTTGTCTTGACTTCCTGGAAGTGATTTTTAAGCACTTTTTCGGATATTTTTGACGTAGTCTTTAATGTTGAAAAAAAAACATTGTGAAATTTTCTCTTTCACAGAATTTCCATGTTAATATAATGGAGAAATATTAGGGAGCCGTCGCGACTAAAGCGAGAGTGCTCGACCTTTTGGAGAGCGCGGGGCCCACTTCATTCGTTTGAAATGTGCCGTGTTCTGCTTAAGTGATCTGTGAAGGTGAGCACAGCCTGCGACACTTTTTCTGATCACTTCAATGATCCGCGTCACAAACGGATTTGGAAATGTGCCGCTAGTGATTGAAGTAACGTGTAAATGTGCCGCGGGCTGCTTAAGTTATCTAGAACCGTGTTGTCGTCACTTCAGCGAAGTGAGAATGTGCCGCGGGTCACCTAAGTGACCCGGAGAGCTGTTCCAGTTCACTTAACTGATCTGTAAATACGCCTCAAGTCGCTTGAGTGATCTGTAAATGTGCTCCAAGTCATTAGAGTGACATGGGTACAGTAAACATTCAAACGTCTTTTTCGACGTTTTGGAAATTTGCACATTCATGCTTCTGGTACAGGGGAGACGATATTGTAGTTCTTATCTACTAAAGATAATTTAGTGTTATATTTTCAATGTCTTCCTGCAGTCCTTGTCCGTCATAATAACAATAATAATAGATTCAGTCCTTATCCACGGACTATAGGTTGAGAAACACTGCTTTCCAATATCAAAGGTAATAAGAGATGCTATCTAGTATATGCGTAAAGAATCTATTCAAAAAATATCATGAATGTTAGGAAAGTTTCCCAACTTTTAAAGCTTTTGTTTGAAATAAACCAGATGTTGTTCGAAAAACAGCATGCAATTGCAATACAGGGTGGTTCTAAATTCATGGAACAAACTTTAAGAGGTGATATAAGACTCCTAAACAAGCATTTTTGGCCATAGAAATATGCGGTCGAATCGCAATAGCAAAGTCGGTAGAGGGTGTTTTCAGAGTGTGCACAACAGCACTTCACCAAAAGTAAATATCATATTTTTCTGATGGATTTGCTGCAATAAGTGCAATCAACCATTCCAGGGTACAGTGTATTGTAATGTGGTGGGCCTTCTTTCTTGGTGCAACCTGGGTAACGCAAATTCTACCACAAGTCATTATATCGCTTGGCCATTGTTTGGCACAACATAACCTTGATGGTCTTTGCACTAATAAAAAACCAACTCCAATCTGATTCGAAGGTGCATATGTATATGCACCTTCGAATGGTTGATAGCAAATATCGCAGCAAATCCTCGGAAAAGTGTGATATTTGTTTTTGGTGAAGTGATGTTGAAAAATTTCTAAAAACACCCTCTACCACCTTTGCTATTGCGATTCGACCACACATTCTGTGACGAAAAATGCTTGTTTAGGTGTCTTATATCACTTAAAGTTTGCCTCGTGAATTTAGAATCATCCTGTATATTTGTTCCTATCTCTTGCTTAATCAATGGGCCGTAAATGAATATAGCTTGCTTAAAATTCCAATCTACACTGCAACCAATTTTTACAGGTATCGGGGTTATTTAATTGATTTCAATGTGCAGATTGGAAGGTTTTTTTTGCACGTGCGTGTATATGCGCTGTAATGTTCCGCTTATTAGGTTTCGTCTCTGTATTTTGGCGCGGTTACTCCTATCTTCTCACGGAGCTACTTCAATCTCAGAGCCTCGGCGTGCGGCTTCTATTCGCCCCCATCCATTTCCGAGTTATTTTTGAATAAAACCAGTTTAGAGTCGTTTTTCTGCACAATACAAAGATGCTTTATGGCCTATCATTTATATGGGCTTTGGTCCTATCGGTGAAATTTCCCGCCTCGAAGAGGTTTGATGTATATGAAAGCCATCGATTTTGCGGCCAATAAAAGACCTTGATTTATGCCATTGTCGAGGCTACCATATTTTACATGAATCTTATCAGACGTCCCCATTTTCGCTTCCCCCCCTTTTCTATATTATTTATTATATTTGAAAGTTAGATACCTTAGGTTTTTGAAGAAAATATTCCTTTTTTAAAATTTTTATTTTTCATTTTATAAATTTAACGTTCAATATCGAGAAGGAGGATAAATTCTTTTTCCACGAGGGTATCTTCGTTCAAAACATTGCTAAAGAAAAAAAAGGGTACGGTATAATTGTAATATGGAAATTATTTAAAACTTGAATTATCAGTGAGAAATATTTTATTCTCGAGATGACACTCGTGTGGGTAAAAGTCTATTTACGAAGTTATTTATGTATTCATTTTGTAATCGTCTTTGCTGTCATGTGGTGCCGGAACTAGTGGATATTTTCGTATTGTTCAAACGAGAATTTAGCTGGCTGAATTTAGCTGTTTAACGAAATATAGCTGGCTGTATAGACTTTTAGTGATGTTGCTGTTTCATCATTGCTGTAAACCCCAAAAGTTTAGTTTATAGATATAAATATCTACTAAACATTGCCATGTAGTGTAGGGATGTCATCAGTGCCACAACAACGGGATAATTTTGTATACTTCAAACAAGAGTATTGTCTAGATGACTGTATAGACTTCGAGAGATGTTGCGGTTTCACCAGCATGTTATCTCTTGCTGTTAGCTCATAAAGCTTCGCCTACAGCTATTTATGTTTACTAAACATCACACAATGGGTTGCAAAGATGATGCTTCCCTGTCCAGCGTTGTTTGAGTAAAAAACAAATATATCACCGTAAGTAAGCAATCTCAATGGCACCAAGATGTTACTTCTTTGGTACCCCATCAAGTTTGTAATGAAAACGAAAGTTGGGCCATTCTATACAGCCGGCTTGTCGGAGATCCCTACAGTGGAATGGACGTTATTGAATCATGGCTACACATTTCAGGGGTTATCGGTACAATATTTTGTGATTAAAAAATAAAATAAAATACACAGAGTGATTCTAAATTCATGGAAGTGATATAAGACACCTAACAGGCATTTTTGATCATAGAATGTGCGGTCGAATCGCAATAGCAAAGACAGTAGAGGGTGTTTTCACAGAGTGTACACAATACATAGCACTTCACCAAAACTAAATATATTTTTCCCACGGATTTGCTGCGATATGTGCTATCAAATGAACCTTCGGATTGAATTGGAGTTTATTTTTCATTGGTGCAAGGACCATCAAGGTTATATGCTGCGCCAAACAATGATCAAGCGGTATAATGACTTGACCAGGCCTATCATATTACAATGCCCTGCGACCTCGAATAGTTAATTTCAATTATTGTATTTAATCCATCAGAAAAATATGATATTTGCTATTGGTAAAGTGCTATTATGCACTCTCTAAAAACACCCTCTACCACACGTACTATGACGAAAAATGCGAGCCTAAAAGAGACGTCTTAAATTACCCCTTAAAGTTTGTCCTATGAGTGTAGAATCACCCTGTATATCCCTGAATATCACTGGTATTAGGTGGTATTTTATGATTTTTCTCACCATTTCTGAATCGGTAAACATGTTCGCCAATCATCGTTCCAAGAAAGAAAAAGTGGGGGGGGGGGGGAAAATCACTCTTTCCCCCCTGAGAAAGAAGGGCGAAGAAAAGTTCGGTTTGATTTTTTGAGTATTCGATATGCGTGTCCACAGACATGGACACCCGCCCTGTGTCTGTCTGTCTGTCTCTCTGTCGTTAGTTCTTTTTATTTTATTTTTTTATATATTTTTTACACCAGAGGAGATGGAATGGTGGAACAAGCAAGCATCCAGTAGCAACTCTGGGGGGAAATTATCATGGTTCTGATATTAACGCCTTACTGCAGTTGACGTTTGAAGGCCAGCATTCGGGGTGGCCCTGCTGCTGCTCTCTGACATACAGCGTATCAATAGATGACACGCTAGACTAAGCATCGGACCTATTGGAAATTCAGGTCCAAGTAGATTTTTTTTTGCTTTTGATCTTTTTCACTGTTACCATCTGCTTTTTTTACAGTATAACAAGGCTCTTTTTCCCTCCGATATATACTCTCATTTTTTTTTGTTATATATTCATACTTGGTTTTTTTTTTTGAGATAGGAGAAGAAAAGCCATCAGACAGTCAGAAAGAGAGTCTACAGCTGTAGAGAAAAAGATCTGGGATACATATCAAATGTGATATGACATTTCAGCTCTTCTATTCAGGTTTTTTTTTTTGCTTCTACTGAATAAATTAAGATATGGATTTATACATTTTTTTTATGGAAATTTATAATAGCAGTATTTTTTGCATAATACAGTAATGACTGAAGGAGACTTGTCTGATTATATTATGTGTTGTTTTTGAAAATCATTCATTACCTGCTGAACGAAAAGAAAAGGAAAGGAGCGGTGTAACTCGATATACTGTAAGAACTAGCTGAGTTGATAGAAACATGGTTGATGGATTTGAAATGAATTCCATATTTCCTCAACACTATTGCGTGGACCTTATGCTAAGTGGCGTAGTGAAAAAAAATCATGTTAATTGACCATTACATATAGACGTATCCTCTTCGCACCTGAGCCAATACTGAATGCTAGTTTTTTTTATTTGTGTTTATTGCATGTCAAAATGCCCTGTAAAATGGGAAATTTCTTAATTAATTGACTAATTAGTTCATTTTTGTGGATATCTCATACCATTTGAGTTAGGTACACAATGTGTACCAGGTCTTGAAAAAAAAATCATTAAAAAACAACTTAAAACCGTTAAAAATGAGGTACACATAGGTTTTTCTCTGAAGCAAAGAATAAGTTGATTATAAATCTATGGTCCTTTGAGTTCGTGGGAATTATATCTGCAAAGTTTAGTCATGTTTCACCTTAAAGTAAATGCGAGACGTGCATGTTGTTGGTAAAATACACTCATGTCCATAAATTGAGGATAATGCCAGCTCCGGCAAATAAAGGTTCAGAAACAAAACAAACGTTACTTATTCATAAAGCCCATTTATTAAACAAAAGATAAAGAACAAAAACGATGGTGTATGTATGATACCATTCATAAAAACTACGATTTTTGCTCCCTGGAGCAATTGTAAAAAATATCTCCTTTACAAAAACTTACTATTACATGGTTGGTATGATGGTTAATACATTGTATGCCTCCCATGCGATGAAATACAGTCCGTACAACGCCTAGGCATGCCGAGTATCAAATTATCGATCTGATCTTGGGGAAGATCACTCCACTCAGCAAGCAATGCTCTCCGAAGTTCCGGTACACATGTAGGAGGTGGTTGACGGGCTGCAACTCGTCGGCCAAGCATGTCCCACACATGCTCTATCGGATTCAAGTCAGGTGAGAATGCTGACCATTCCATACGGGTTATATCCTCAGATTCAAGGCATTCGTTTACGATGTTTGCTCAGTGAGGACGGGCGTTGTCATCCATAAACACAAATTCTGCGCCCATGGCACCCCTAAACAAACGTACATGTTGTTCCAGAATGATGTCCCGATAAATTTGGGCTTTCATGGTTCCGGTTTGAACATGCAGATCTGTTCTGGAACCCAGTTTAATTCCACCCCAAACGAGCAATGCTGCACCACCGTAACGGTGTCGTTCAATGATGTTGTCTTGGTGGTAACGGGTACCTGGCGTTCTCCATATGAAAGTCCGACGTGAATCAGACTGCAAGCTAAACCTGGACTCGTCGGAAAACATCACACACAAGTCCACTGTGACGATGTCCACATTGCATGTTCTCTACTCCAGGCCAATCGCTGCCGACAGTGAGTTGCCGTGAGCGGAACACATCTGACAGGCCTGCGAGCATATAGACCAATATCTCCCAAACGTCCGTACACGGTTTGCCTTGAAACTGTGGTACTCGTGGCTGCAGATAGCTGACGAGACAGGTCAGATGCTGTGCTTCGTCTGCTTCTTTTGGCAGTTACTGCCAAATACCGGTCAACTCGGGGGCGACCTGTACTGTAACGTCTACTGACATTTGCGTTATCTTGGAATCGTTGCCAAAGCCTAGAGATGACACTTTGGGCAATTCCAAGTTCCTCGGATACTTCCATCTGAGTACGCCCACATTCCAGGCGGCCGATAATTCTACCACGTAAAAAATCATCCACATGCGTCCTCTGTGTCATAACTATTCGCTTATGGCACTGAGCGCCTTACAGAAACTCTTGTGAACAATTTCACTTCTTTGCCACCATTCCTTATATACCCCCCTGTTACACTGTCGTCATTGTGACGTACTATCGGCATCATCTGGTGGCTTCCTGAAATTTGCATATCATTCTTGCAGATGTGTGTGATAATTCTACAGGTGAAATTTTTACTTTAGATTTCGATTTCCGTATGATTCTGAATTATCCTTAATTTATGGACATGAGTGTATAAGGCATGGGTTATATATATAGTTTACAGCTCTTTTTGAAATACCAGACTAACCTAACCGGGTTATGATCCAACCAGGGCCATCTCAAGAGTATCGTGGGCCCTCGGGCAAAGGGATTTTTCTGAGGCCCTACGTGGAAAATTCTCGAAAATTTCAACCAGATATCAAGATATAATTTTTGTAAGGTTCGTCTCCCCCCACTTCTCTTGACGTCCCCAGACCGTGCTAGGGTGGACCCATGCGTTAAGGCGGCACTGGATCTAATAAGGTCCTGTCTAGATGACTGACAATCATCGAGAAGCAAGCTGTATAGAGTGATTGAGATGATTCAAACTTGATAGAGCTCCGGAGAAGCAACATTTCAGTGCCATCGTTTACTTACGGTGATGAAGTGATGTATTTGTCTTCAACGATGACAACTTTGGACAGGGAAGCAAAATCTCTGCACCCATATTGATGTTTTGTAAACATAACACAAAGCTATAGATTAAACTTACCAACTAAGAGCATTAAGGGACAAGATATTGGTGAAACAGCAATATACTATGAACGTCTATAAAGACATCTCTTTGTTCAAACAATACAAAAACATCCAATACTTCTGGCAGCAGTTGACATCTCTATATCCCATAGGTCAGTGTGGTCCCCGTAGTGACATTGATTACTGTGGATTCCCTTCGAATCATCGTTATTATAGTTACAGTATATATATATATTTTTTTTCTAGATATATGCAAAAATTCTTTGCTGATCGGCTCCGAAACGTTTGAAAATGAATTCTGAATGTTCAGATTTTCTGTCGATGAAGAGCAATGCAAGAAACGGAGGACCTACATGGTAAATGCGTACGTCCGCCTTTTTTATAGATGTCTTGGGGGAGTTTCACTGGAAAGTAGACATGATGATCTAGTTCAGAGGTCTTCAATCTTTTTCCAGTCGCGAACGCTGCTTGCACCATCATGAAAGGAAGAGCACTCTTACGGTAAGTTTGACATACAAATGCATGAAAAATCAGGATTATTTTAATCCTTGAATGTAATTTGTATAAGCTGTTTGATCGGGATTTTGATTAAGCGATCGCGAGCACGAAATCCAATACAAGCAACGAGCACTCTGTGTGCTTCGGGGAGCACCGTGGTGCTCGCGAGCAACAGGTTGAAGATGCCTAGTCTAGTTGCACCACTGTTGTCCCGTAGTCAATCTGAGCAGTATTCAGAGGATTCAGATTCAGAGACATCGCGTTTCCATTCGGGAACTTCCATGAAGTCCATTGAGATGCCGGCTTCACTAACATAGGATATTTAGCGCGTCTGTCTTTAGATTAAAAACACTAATGTATTGATATTTACGAGGTGAATAATGATAACAGCAACAAGAATGAAAACGTTTCGCCCACAAATGTAACGATGAGGTAACTGTGACTAATCCGGACATGACCACGTAAAAAAACAAAATAATAACCCCGGAGATTTCTAGATATAAATTTTTCATCCGCCTGTTTGATTCGCGTTATTGATTATTTTGCCTTATGTGGCGTAGGTGTTATTCGCATGACCATTAGAAAAGCGTCATTTGCTATATAAGGGGAAATGAAGTGTTTAAAAAGATAGGAGTGGCTTTCATTTCCGGGTGCGCCGGATCGGCGTCTGCTGGACTGTTTTAATTTTATACTTTTTTGGTGCAATCTTAATTTAACAGCTATGGTGTATTTTTACAGAGATATCATTAATCTAATTCTCCAAGCCGAAAATGCTAAAGATGTAATTATACCTATTAATCGAATTTTTATTCAAAAAGGACCGATAGGGGTGGCAGATTTAAAATAAGTAGAAGCTGCGATTTTTTTTTATGTTTTGTTATTTTGATTTTCTTCGTGTCGATTCACTATTCTATGTTAATGAATATGTTAATTTTTCCGTATGGTTCGTATGTCAAAGTCTGCTGCCGAGACGATGAGTTGTCGAACACTTGAAGGGAAGGGAAAAGAAGAAAGGCTAACGCTCTGGTTTTAAGTTATTTGGTTGATTCCGCAACCATTTTGGGTTGGACCTCTACGACCGCTTCCATATTTCATCGTGTTTACTCGTTTTCGAACACATCATTACGTTTTATAAATGAATATCACATATGTCATATCCATATCGGCCTGCACAAACATATTGAGAAATATTCCTTTTTTTTAGGCCATGCCATGTGCTTGCTAACTACTACGGAATTTCCGTATTTTTTTCTACGGATTTCTAAAATAAAATTCGGAACTACGGCGAATCGTGAAAAGTATGGAAGTCTGGTTTTTTAGAAACTGCTTTTGTTCAAGGACTTCTTTGACTCATTGGGCATTTTTGCCTGTTGTGGCGTTGTATTTGTATTTGTATTATCTTATTGAGTACAAAATGAAGTCACGCAAAGACCGCATCCCCGAAGAATAAATATCAAATTAATAACAAATCAACCAATTGGCATAAAAAGGTGTTGTTTGCACTAAGATAACTTATCATGGGCTAGAGTTCTTTTTGATAAATAAAAGTTCAAATTTTACTCACTGATGGCACTGTAAAACGAAACACTCGATATCTATATATATAAAATTGATTTTCTGTGCATGTGTTACCAACCGCAGCGACCACAATAGGCTACTTTGAAAGTTCATCAGAGTTGGGCGAATTCTCGATATGGTCAAAAAACTTTCCTGCAACAATGACTTTTGGAATGTCTACTTTGGTTACCTTGGTTCCCAAACAATGGTTTGTCACTTTTTTAGTGCTCCTAGAAACGAAGAAAACCCGGGCAGTGTTAGACATTACTGCTAGTTTGATATAGAATGTCAGATTGACAATTTTTTTTCAAGTTGAAGAAAATTTAGATTTGAATTTTAAAAAAATGTCATGAGAAAAAAAGAAATCAGAAATTTTTTCGAGGGGGGTGGGAGGTTCGGGCTCCTTTTCCCTGGAGGTGCACGTTGCCACTACAGAGAGGCTTGGTTCCAAGGTTGTTGGCATGTATGGACCACACACTTACCAATAAAACCCCATGAAATAAAAGCAACCCTACTACGACATAGTTATCTCGAAGAAAAATTTTCGCATCCCATAATTTTTTTGCTGGAATTAAGCATTTATTCAGCTGGAGAAAACGTGAATATTAATGAAGAGGACATAAATATCGCGATTTCAAGATCCTTTGTAATCATTCTCTTTAGGAATTTAGCAAAAAAAAAAAAAATTAGAGAAGGTTTATTAAACGTAAATTATCGAGTTTCTTACGCCTATCACTCGGCAAGAAAAGAAAATTCGGTAAATTTAGTTATCAGAAAACTGTCGGTATATGATGAATAAAAGCAGGCTGGATGGAGATGGTAGCTTTTTTTGTTCCTATCGAATCTCCGTCTTTTAAGGAACGGTATCCGAAAGCGGAGGAGTACGGGTATTTTAATTTAAGCAATTATTTCATGTGCATCTTCATTCGCATTTTTACACGAGCAGACCTGTCTAACCTCCTTGATAAATTATACCATCCTTCCCAAAAATATTTTTTCATGCAGTTCTTCTCTCAAACTTTTCCGAAGAATAACTCAATATCTTAAAACTGCATCAGCAGCAGCAGCAGCAGCAGCAGCGTCTCCAGTTTTGTTCATTTAATATCTTGGTCATTAAGGTGGATGGGTTTCCGTAATTTCTTCATTAATGTTTGGGGTTAATTAGTATGCATTCCAAAAGTGGTGGTATTTAATAACTTAAATAATCTTCCTTACCGACGGTTTTTCCTCTTCAACGGGCTGTGCGTATTAAGAGCATGGTGGACGTAAGCATATGGTATGTGTATGCCCCTTGCCTTTAGCCTTCTTACCCACAACCTCGCTCCTGATCCCAATTTTTTTTTTTTTTTTTAGCTTCTTCATCTTCTCCTATCCTTTTGCTTTTCGGCGTTTTCATCGTCATCTGTGTGTGTGTGTATGTGTGCGTATGCCGCGGAGAGAGCCTTATTATATTTTCATTCATGAAAAATTCTTTGGCTTAGTGGAAAAATGACTAATTTTCACCCTGGCTTTATTGTTATTTGTTTTCGGAAAGGCGAAAATTAAAGTGAAAAGTGTTTTATGAAAGAGTGGTTTTTCCGGCATAATATTTTTGTTGCCTGTAATACACCTTCTGTGTGGTTTGAAATTTTTCACTTTATTGTTCCACGTTTTCTTTTGGAATATTGTTTATTTTTTGTCTCCTATCTCCCTTCGAAACGAATATTCTTGAAAGAAATTTACATCAGGATTTCTCTCTGCACCTAATCCTAAAACAATTACGTTTTTTTTTCTTTACCATGAATTCAACATTGATAGATTCTTCATTTTTTTGGATTATTGGAGAAATCTCCCTATCTTTTTTTTCTAAATCTCAAGCACGCTTCCATAATAATATTATTGGAAATTAATTCATACGTGTAATGTTTAGTTTATAAGAGCGTTTTATCGGAGATCTGTGACAGCATTAGTAAGAGCTGTCGTTGGCTGACGTATTGCGATCGTTAGAATGGCGGAAAAGGAGGTAAGAAAAGGTTCTTTTCTTCGAGATTAAAATCTTAGAAATAGGAGGGGCTATCGATATCGTGACGACAGCCATGCGCCAGGTGATGAAAGCTTCCTTTAAAAAGCTGTGTAAAAAAAAAGGAATCTATCTCTTTAACTTTTACAAGGACGAGTCAAGATTAGTATGCATTGGAATAATTTCGTATGGAACAAGTGTCTGGAGACATCTCTACCGAAAAAAACTGAATAATGATTGATTGGATAGTGAACAATTTTTTTTTTGTCCTTATGTAGGGTGATCACAAAAGTAGTTCTTTAAATAAATCAAAGCTATAATTTGTTATAATATATATGAATGTATACAGGGTGGGCAAAAAGTCCGTGGAAACTTTAAAAATGAATACAAACCGGAAAAATAACCGAAATAAAAAACGATTTGCAGGGTCAGCATCGCTAGGTCACGGGAATTTTTTGAGACAGAAAAAGAACAACTCAAAATCAGCCGATAGGTGGCGCTGACGTACACAAGTCAAAGAAAAGATACTCAAATAACGAACAGAGTGCCTCCAAATCGTTTATTACAGCAGTATGTGTTTCACATGACCACCACTACAGGGGATAACACATTGCAGGCGAGTCACTAATCCAGCAACGGCAGAGTGCAGCAGGTCCACATACACGGTTTACAACGGTGAAGTGGTTGTGGATTAGGAGCTCAAGTTCTTATAACCGTCTCATTTGCATATTTCTACTGAAGTCGCTCGTACCAGCACCACCTATCAGCTATTTTTTGAGTTATTTTTTTTCCTGTTTTAAAAAAATTCCCGTGACCTAGCGATGCTAACCCTGCAAACCGTTTTTTATTTCGGTTATTTTTCCGGTTTTTATTAATTTTTAAAGTTTCTACGGACTTTTTGCCCACCCTGTATAGTGAATAATGAATACTGTGACTGTGCAGATTCATCAACTCCCACCGCCAGAGGAATGGAAAATGATGGTAACTTGCTGTCAGAGGTCATTCAAATAGGAAGATCGACAGGTATAATGTGAAGATATAGAGGAGCATGAATCTTCATGAACTTCGGTAGCTGAATATGACTTGAAAATTAACGAGCTTTGTGCGGTATCAGAGTGGGCTGTGTATGTTCCGTTTATCTTAGGACCAAGCCGTTACCTGAAAACTCAACAAAAATGGTTATTTGCACAGTTGAGTATGGTAGCTACGTTTTTCATCAAGATGGGGAATCATACTTTCGCGTCTCACTGTCCAGAAATTTTTCAACGATACCCTACTAAACAGATAGAATTGACGCGCTGGAATACCAGGTATTTTGTAAATGGTTTCTGAGATTACCTGACCACTTTGTTTATGAACTTTTTCTTCAAAAGTACGTGATTAACTGATTTCAAGTACAGTAGACTCGATAATCCGGCGTTGTTTAGGCGGATTTTCTTCGAGCATAGAAGAGGAAAACATGTATGCACAGAAGTTTATATTATTTAAATGGGCTTTTTCAATTGACTTACAGTAATCCGGTGATCTCGATAATCCGGCTCATCCGAGTCTGAATATGTGCCGGATCAGCGAGAGTCTACTGTATTATCATCACCATACGTGATTCACGTGACTCTGGATGATTTGCAAAAACTCATCACTGAAGCTCTAATCTCAAAACAGTATATTCCGCAGAGAGGGCTTAGTCCTAGCTAGATTATAAACCTCGATGTTTACCGAATAACAGATAGCCTGCACTCCAAATGATTGTGGTACTGACCAATACCACACAAAACTTTTATGCGGTATCAGTAAGTTCATGCAACACACACACACACTTCACTACAGCCATACTTATGTGTAAGAACACTCAAATGAAATTTCATTTTGTTTCAACGGGAGACAATCATAGAAGATCTACGTCCCCCGTTCTTCAAGAATCATAACAAGCTTGACGTCATTTACAAACAGGGCTAGACTTATATAGCCGCAGTAGGTCCCAAAATATTAGAGGTCGTAAAATCGAATTCAGATGGACTAATCCCATTCATTCAGATATTGTAGAAGGGCAACTGTTTTCTCAGCAATCCATAAAATTCGCGTCAGGAGCAAAGTTCTCAAGCCCGAGTTTTCAAATCAAGTACGAACCAGTTAAAATTAAATTATTCTTATTAAATTTTTAATCATGAATTTGGCTAAAAAACACAATTTTTAAATAAAAGACCTACACAAAAAATATCAAATTAAATAAAATTTTCCAGCACATAGTTGATGCAGTCTTTGGTATATAATCTATCATTAATTTGGCTTCTTTTGATGTATATGCTTCCGCCAACAAAATCCAATCCTAAACAATACGAGTTCATTATAAGGCGACTGTCTGCCTTCAAATGACGAATTTCACAAAAATTTCTGAAATCATTTTTGTGTGTTCATTCAAAAGTGCAGTTATTCTAGGAAATCCAAAAACTGTTTTATTTTCATCGCTACAATATCTAGAAGCTTATTGCGAATTAGGTAAAACGAATTTAATGCTCTTAGTGTGAATGAGTTTTTTGAAGATTTGTGTTTTTCACTTCACGACAAACTTGATTTTTCAAGCATTTTTAAAGATATCTCTATGAAACTTTCCCTCTTGTATTTTAAACAGCTCTGGCTTTGCGATCAACTGACAACTAAGTGATACGTTTGAAACTCTTGGATTTGCATGATTTTGGATTGAGAATATAGTTTTTTTTTGCGAAAAATGTGTATAACAATCATAGCAATCATATTTCAAAAAGTTTTCATAGAATTCTAAAACTCATCATTGCACACAACAATGTCATAGCAGTAATTCCATGTGAAAAACATGTTGGTATAAGCAGTATTTATTTGTGTTCAATGTCTAGCAGAAGTGCTGAAAATATGCAAAATTTACATATAAAATTAGCAATAAATATTTGTTTGTGGAAAATATTCACGGAATAACATTTATTTTCTTAATTTTTTGCCATATCCAAACCAAAAACCACATTTTTTTTTAATATCCAAAATGACCTTTCCTAAAAAACAGTACCCCGAACAGTCGTATTAAGAGAATCAAATACTACCAGATCCATATTCAGTAAGATAATCAAAGACTAAAAATGTGAAAATTAGCCTATTATTTGTGTGAGGGCCATCTTAAGAGTCCTCTCGGCAAGTACAACATGTGTTCTATCTTGAGAAAACCAGGTGCCCAGATATTAATATATATAATAGGGCAGTGTATATATTCTACCTGAAAATGACTCGTTCTTATACTCACTCCCCTATAAAAAAAAATCTAATAATGCATATATATATAAAAGATATTTCTCTATTAAAAAAAATGGTGCGAGGCCAGCTAGGTTTTACATCACACTGTGCCGGTAAGAACACGACGAGGTACTGTATATAACGAAATAATAACGAAGTAAAAAAAAAAAAATAAATACCCGAGTGGTATTTTCTTCCTTGCTTCTGTGTGTTCAGGAGAAGACAGCTGCAGATGTAATATACTCATCTCTTAGCCATTTTACTACCAGGAGTAAGAACTATATAGTACAGTAAATCTAATCCTCTTGACAAGAACCAAAAAAGAAAGAAACACTAAACGAGCATATGAACCTGAAGAAAAATAATAATAATAATAAAGAAATACTTAAGAAATGACTGTCATTGAAGAAAAGGAAAGAATTACGTCAGGGTATTTCTTTAAATGGCTAGTAGGTGGGGTCCTCATAAAAACTTCGAAGAATAAACGCCGTTTGTGAAAACGATACCCAACGTCCACCTTTGGCCTCAAGCATCTCATCTTATGATTTTTCTTATGATTTCTCTTTTAAAAATAAGAATATATACTTCTCTCTCGAAAGGTTTTTATTTTTCTTCTAAGAAATAACCACGTCGACATCTTTATGGGAAAGTGGATCTTCTAGTAAAGCTGTAAATTTTAGCGTTGCCTCGGGGGGTGGTGGTGGGGCCCTAAGACCGAGGGAGAGAGAGAGAGACTATGGTATGTAAAAAGCTGTATCACACAGGGAGTGCCCCCGTGTTAATTGACACACAGAATACAAGCTTATATATACCGTTCTGTATATATATATATATTTTTTTTATCCTCATCTCCCAATGAATAACTTAGTTGATATCTCTGTCTCTCAATAATTTTATGATTCAGTTTGTGGGTCTAAATTGGAGGTCTCTTGAATGAGGACATAGGTAATGAAGCCTGAGAAATATTTATTGATATGAGTTACAGGTATGGGTATCTGTAATCCTCTAGAAGCATTCCTGATTTCTCAATCATAATAATGTATCAATTAGTTAAAGACTGGACCGTGGCGTCTTGTATAAGATATATTTTATTTTAGTTTTACCACACGTAACGTTTCTATCTCTTAGCAGCAGTACTTGCAATACTTGGTATCAAGGGAACAGTTTTTTTTTTGGATATTATGTCGAGGTGAACTCGGAAACAAAATTCATCTGGTCTCCGAGACTCGAACCCAGGCCCTCTTGCAAACCGGGCGAGCAAGTTCGAGTCCCGATGGAGACCAAGTGACGTTTCTTTAAGAGTTCACCTGGGCATAAATATCCAGAAAATATCTGTTTCCTTGATATATTGGGCTGAGAAATATGTTCTGGGTATATCTTCCGAGAAACTTAACTTTATGATTCAGTTCGTGGGTCTAAATTGAAGGTCTTGAATGAGGACATCGGTAATGAAGCCTGAGAAATAATTGTAGATATCAGTTACACACGCAATGGTATCTATAATCCTATAGAAACATTCTCGATTTATCAATGATAATGATGTATCAATTACGTAAAGACTAGAAATGGCAACTTATAGAAGATATATTTTATTTTTACCACACACAAAACGTCTCCATCTCTTAGCCAGCTGTACTTGCAATACTTGGTATGTTCTGGGTATCTTCCGAGAAACTTGGACTTTCTCAAAAGTCCAATAAATGTCTCCAGCGTATCATATCATTGGACTTCTCCGTTTCGCTGACAGGGACCGTGTGCTGCCCGGAGTATCTGGATACTTTTACCAAAAGACTCTACCCCGTCGAAAACTCACTTAATTGCTTCCTCCTGTGGGATTTTTCCCTTCTCATTCTCCACACACAGCAACCACCATCTTTATATTTTTACTTTCTTTTTCCTCCCTCCACTCTATTTCCTACGCACTTCTATGGAGTAAGTTCCCTTTGCCTGCAAGCCCCACACACAAAGCACCCTCCACACAAACCTCTCTCTCTGTCTCTCAATACAAAGTATGAGGCTCCTTCTCACGAAATATTGATATAATGCCATAAGGATCTTCCCTTGTTCTGATGACTGCTATATATCACGAGAGGTTTTGTTTTCCTGGTGGCAAAAGTAAGAGAAATAAAACAAGTCTATGAGTCTAGAAGAGGAGCTAACAACAACAAAAAAAATGTCTTTGAAGAATCCCAGGCCTTTTGGAATTAGGCCTAAAAATAAGCACAGA
The DNA here is from genome assembly GCF_987345545.1 of Pholcus phalangioides. NCBI lineage: Eukaryota > Metazoa > Arthropoda > Arachnida > Araneae > Pholcidae > Pholcus > Pholcus phalangioides. The sequence goes on along the minus strand of NW_028301610.1, from coordinate 32,083,018 downwards.
CTTTTTTCACATGCAAACAGTATTAGCATCTTTCCCCCCCCCCCCCACTAATATCGAAAAATTTGGTATTTAATGATAGATTTAAAAAAAAAAACCGTTTTAGGGGCCATTCAGTATTACGTCAGCATCGATGGGGGAGGGAGGGGGTTTCCGATTTGCTGACTTTTGATGACAAGGGGGAGGGGGGGGGGGTTTGGATGATGCTTACGTCATCAACCACCCTTTATGAAGATATGAAATATTCTTAACGGCATCTTATTCGGTGCGCCAAAAACAGAAAAAAACCTTTGGATAGTTATTGGGCACCTGAACTGACATTCTCCCTATTGATAAGTCCCCTACAGAGCCACTTTAGTGATCTCTAAATGTTTCGCGGATCCTTCAAGTGCTCTGGAACTGCGCCACGTATCACTCAAGTGATCCATAATTATGCCACGGATCATTTAAGTAATCTGGGAATGTTCCGCGGTTAACTTGAGTAATGTGGAACCGCACTAGGGGCCGCTTTAGTGCTCTAAAACTGTGCCAGGTGTCACTCAAGCGATCTCTAAATATGCCACGGATCGTTTAAGTGTTCTGGAACTGTATCCGGGTTACTTAAGTGATCTTTGAATGTGAAAGTGATCTTTGAGGCCTACTTCAGTGATCTAAAAATGTGCCACGGGCCACTGAAATGCTCTGGAATTGTGCCACGAGTCATTTAAGCTTATTTGTAAAAATGTGCCGCTTAGTTAATTTTTGCAAAATTGGCTTTGGGGGGGGGAAGCCTCATCAGATAACCTTCAGGGCCACATTTGGTCCTCGGGTCGAGGGTTTACCATATATGGCTTAAAGGGTGGGTCGCAATGAATTCATTCCTAAAGAGAAATTTTGAGTTCTTGCCCTTCAAATGGCATTGAAAAAATTACATGTTATTATAATCAATTTCTATTACAGGTATTTTCTTTTGAAATTTTAATATTTTAATTTTTGGCATTAAAAATTTTTTGCATTTTTTTTTTCGTCTGGAGGGAGGCGCATGAGCCCCTATGCTCCCCCCTCTCCCGCGTACGATTTGGATCCCACCAATATGCGTTAGGAGGTAGGTTGTAGTGCTGACGAAATTTTACTGACAAGGAAGAGAGGGCTCAAAAATGGCAAAAAATTTGCTGATGTAATACTTGAACGGCCCCTTATATATAGTCACCCTTTTATAAATGAATTTATACTAATATTCCAGTCCTGTTATGTACAGTGTTGTTATAAATAAACTGAAACTACTCAGACGTATGTAGCGCCCTTTCTAATGGAGGTATTTCGATAAAACTCAATATATATGGAGAAAAGTAAGACGGTAAAAATATAACTGCGATAAAGAGCGCCACTTTTTCACCTGGTGGTCAAAAATCGAACTATTTTTTTTATTGAATCTTTCTTCTCCCCATGTTACACATATCCTATATATACCAAGTTTCATTAAAGCACCTCCATCAGAATAGGTGCTACATACGTCTGAGTAGAGTCGGTTTATTTACAACCACCCAGTAATTTATAATAGCAATTTTTCTCTGGCGGTACAGAATACAAACACACAAATTACCAATAAATAATTTCACCTGGCCCTCCTTCCTTTCAACTTACACGACCCCGTTTATTTTATTTTATTTATTTATTTTTTCGATCATCATATTTCTCTACCCAATTTCCATCAAAACCCTTCTTATTTTTCTTCCAAGATGGCAATTAACCAGTTCAAGCTGCAGAAGAAGCAGAAATTTTCCGAAAGGAAATTATGGCAACAGATGGTAATTTTTCCATCTAAAAGCATTAGCAATACCCTCTTTTTTTTTTTTCATTAAAAATATTGCGGGAATAAATAAATAAGTAAAATAAAATAAAGAATTAAAATTAAAAAAAAAAAAAATTGGGGGAAAAATTTTGAAAACACCACGAAAAGCATTTAAAGCAATTTTTTACCCCAAATTAATTTGCATCAATTCCACCGCGTCTTGTTTAAATATATCAACACACATTGAATGCAGAATAAATTGGGAGAATATATATATATTTTTCCCGGATCCTGGAAAAATGTATGAAAGGTTCTTTTACGGGGAATAAAATGAAAAAAAAACAAAAAATCCTGGAGAAAAAAAGGAAAAAAAAAACTGGCGACAGGGGGCTTTAGTTTATGCTTATTTCGGTACGGTAGTGTATTAATTCTACGGGAGTGTAATGTCAACAGGAGTTCTCCGGTATTTCTCTTCGATATTTTTTGCAGGGATTGCTCGAACGTAATTCGAAAACGATGGTGTGTTAAAAACGATTCCTTTCCTGGGGGAAAAATGAATAATTTAAATATTTTCTGTTTCCAGATTAAATTCCAAAAAAAAAAACGGTTTTTTCGATACGTAAGGAATTTGATTTTTCTATTTGCTCTGGTATCAAGTACATTTTTGTGCCCGATTAGATCAGTGTTTCTGAACCTTTCTGAAAACAAGGGCCAGTATAAATGTTTTGAAACATTTTGACGGACCACTTGTGTCCCGTATTACGGGACATTTCTGTGATTTTCAGATTTCGTTCAGATTTTTTTTTCAACGATGCTTATTTGAATTTTTAATAAAGTCGATACACAGCGTTTCCATAATATAAATTATATTATGATATAATTATGGAAAAAATTATTAATAATCGTTTCACATTTCTGTCAGGCTAAAACGCTTTTGTCCTCAATTTTTTTTTTTTTTGGAATTTTAGTTGTGGTTGGTTATTGTGCCTACTTCTGACAAGGATTTTGATGACAATTGGCGATGTCCCGTATTTTACGGATTATTATTTAAGATCGCAGTTTACCGAATTTTAGTTTTTTAATAAAATATGGTCATGAGATCATTTGAATATCTTATAGTGAAACACATTTTTGTTTACTGCGACTTGCTGCAGCCCTTCAGCAATTTTAGCAGTAATTAACGATTGCATTTAAAGCAATGAATCGCAATTTTTTGTTTTTTGCAAAATTTAGTGATATCCCATATTTAGGATCGCAATTTTCTGCATTGTCCTCGATGATGTATGGTGAATCTAACTAAGTATGAAGGTATAATTTTATTTGAACCCATATGAATATTACCAAAATCAATCACAACGGGTGAATAATTTCTTCAAGTCTGCCTCTGGTCCGCGGACCATATGTTGAGAAACGCTGGGTTAGCTAATGTATATTTTCACTAGATTGTTTTTTTGAACGTCGGGTATAAAATTAGTATAAAAAAATATGATACAGCATACAAATTAGTTAAGTGCAAAATATAGGTACATTTCTCTGCTATTTTTCTACATGCGGTAGCCACTGTTTATAAGAATCAACCGCTTATAAGAATCAAATCAGCAAAACGAAATCCAAACACTGTTTTAACGTAGGAAAATCATCGGTTATAAGAATCAGATTTTCGCTATTAAGAATCAAAAAGAAAATCTCAAAAACTGCCACCGTTCACCAAGTGATGGGACTTGATTATTCACAAGGTTATTTGATAGACTTATTGTCATTTTTACCTTTGCAATGAAATCATCACATATTGACTGTTGCCTCCCTCAACAGTAAGAATTACGGCTTTGTAATAAAGTTAGCTTCTTTCCATGAATGACAAAACTTATCCGCAAGAGATTTATGATTTAAAAAAAAAACTGGCGTTCTTTTGTGAAAGAGGTTACTGATAAGCGAATCTATCTGGAGTAGTGTTTCTCAAAATGGGCAATATCGCTCCCTGGGGGTGATAGAAAGGTCCAGGGGGTACGGGTATAACATAGGATTCTATGGGTTGGCTTGAGTTGGTGGGGGGGGGGGAAACGATTAAAGAAAAAAACCAATATTCTGAAGACATTCACGATGAAACGCGAAAAGTTTGGGAACCTCTGATCTAGAGTTATGCTCTCGGACAATAGTCATGGCCCCCACATCCTGGAGCAGAGCCCCTAGGGTGAAATCTTTGGTGAGTCTCCGGGCCAGACATTTCAAGGGTCTCCTCTGTCGTGAATTAATAGTGTGAAAAAAACAAAATGATGAGAACCAACCGGCTTCTAAGGTAGAAGCCCTGTCAGACCTACCCTTGAGAGAATGTGGGGGGGGGGGGGTGTCAATTGTGCAGTATTAGTACAACTACTGTGTAAAATTTTAGTCTACATTGACAACGAACTATGTCTAAGGACAACGATATAAATGCTATAGAAGTTTAAATTAATTTAAAATTTTAGAAATTAAAAATATTCAATAAGAAATTAAGGATTTTTCTCGGTTTTTACTTTGAAAGCATCATAATTTCTCATGAAGCCCCCCCTGCGTACTCCAGTAGTAACAAGAAGAGAAGATTAACAGCAAAAATTGCCGGATATAAGAATCAAAATGGTTGAACCAAACGTGATTCTTATAAGCGGCGGCTACTGTAACTCTCGCTTCAATCAAATCACTTGTAATATTGTGGTGTAGTTTTTCTACGCCATTCTCAAAGAAGTTTTTGTAGCTAATGAAATACATAATAAAGGGTTGGAGTGTTACTTTTTTCTTGACAATGCTTGTTCTCGCGCTGCAGCACAAACATTGGTACTCCTGCACAACCCTTAACAAAAGCAACTTAAATATCCACTACTTAGCCCAGATTTACTGTAGTTGTCACTGATTTTGATTGCTTCGAATAAATGAAGCTGTGGTTGTAAGGTTACGGCGAGGAACTGAAAGCCGAAGACAATGGTTGGCTCGAGTCATGGACTATATAGCTTACTTCTGTCTTAAGCGGTGAAAATCCGTGGAATTTGGGTTTCATATCAGATGGATGGATGCTCAAATCATGTCTCGGCCACCATTGTCGCGAAAGGCTTCATTGAACACAATGACTATGTGTGTAGAAAAATAACTATTTATTAAACACAAGAAAATTTATGTTCCCCATTTATGGTGGTAGAAGTAGCGCGTGTTCTTCTTTCATTGACAGCACGAGGGAAGTCACGAGATCGGGTTTAACGCCAAACGTTCTGAAACATCGCCAAATGCCAACTATTTGGCTTCTAGTTGGCTGGCATGCTTTACACATTTAACACATCCACCTTGGTCTGGACTATATGGTGGATGTTTCAGCTGCTTTTATTGGATTTTCTGGAGGAGTTCGTATGTCCGTATAGCAGTTTGCTAACGAACTTCGCAGCTTTTTTTTCTATTTTGGATGTCGATCTCTGCGAGGGCTGTTGGAAATGCTGGAATATATGTCTGTCAAACGCTAAATATGGACCTGCTTTAGATCCCAAGGGTTCTGCCGAAACTTGAAATAAAGTAAGGAGGGGGTGGGGTTGAATGATGCTAGCAACTCTGGGTTTCCCATGTGGTCACCTTTCTAAGTTGGTGCTGTCTGATTGAGTACTGCTCTTGGTTCCGATTTTGTTTAATTTCTGTGGGTTGCTGCTCTTCGTGGCATGACCGTTAGCAAAATTAAACCACGCTGAATTATTTTTGGCTAGGTGCAGGAACGTGTTTTTGGCCCGAAAGCACTATTGTTTTAGGGAGAGAGTTCATTTTTTTCAACTTTATATTGTCAAAAGTCAACTTTATGATGTTTATAATGTTTAAAGCGTAAGGGGCAGTTCAAGTATTACGTCAGCAAATTTTTAGAAATTTTTGACCCCTTCCCCCCGTCAGCAAAACTCTAACCTCCCCTCTCCCTCTTGTCAGCAAAATTTCGTCAGCTTTGCCCCTTACCTCCTAACGCATATTGGTGGGATCAGAGACGTACGCGGAGGGCGGAGGGGCATTATGATGACTCCGGACCCTTACTCGTGGCAGCCGGACCCTGGGTAACAGGGTCCGGCTGTCTGTCTCATCCGTAACCGAACTTACCTGGTCTTAAATCAGGAAATATCAAGACAGTATCATATTATGATTTATGGTTCACACTAAACCAGTAAATTTTACGGATCTGGAAATACAAGTTTTTTTTAAATTTTCGCATAGCATGATTATTTCATGAACTAATTCAGCTAATTAGATCAGAAGTTAAAGCCTACCGAACCGTCTAACATGGAGGTTTTCAGATTTTCAATTATTCTGGCCTATCAGAACCTGCGAAATAATCCCTATGTTCTAAATTGTTAACAAACTCTCCAAATCCTTAGCGATGTCTCATGAAACCCCGGTTGAGAATAGCCCACCCGGGATTTGAAATCTTCACTGTCGGAAATCATCGGCTAATCGCGCGAATACCAGTTCTTACTGTAGATATTAGAGCTTAATGAAATTAACATCATGGAATGGGATTGCTTTTAATTATTAGACCATGAATGTTTAATACATCACCTAGATGTTGCACACTCAGTGAATTTAAATATTTATAACGCTGAAAGTTTATATTTGAGAACAGTTTCAGATTTCACAGAGCACGGCTTCAAAAAGGTGGCTTGCGAGAATTTACCAAGGGGTTCACGAGTTGTGATTCGGAATAAAAAAAGACATTAGAACAACAATAAAGATAGGGATTAAGACATAGCGCAAAGAGTCCTTGTTCCTGCAATATTCGACCGAAGTGTTTCTCGGGTGCCAATTGAAATAATGTTCCAAACTATAAATCTCTGTCCGAGGATGATATCAGCCTCTCTGCTATCCATAGAAAGGTTTTTTAACAGCTGGCTGATGCGAAGATATATTCATTTTGGAAAGAGAGAAAATTCAACTGCCCCTGCGGGGAATCGAACCCACCTCCTTTCACTTTCCGGGTGAACGCCCTAGACTACAGAGGCAACAAGTATCGCAATCTTTCCTTGGAGCTCGTGTGCACTGAACGGGACCGTACATGGACGGTCAGACCTAACTCATCCCAAAGCTCACAATTGCTGACAATGCCACCAGATGGTGACTTATGAAAGGATGTTGTCACTCTCTGCTATCCATACAAAGGTTTTTTTTTTAACAGCTTGATGATGCGAAGATGTATTTTGGAAAAAGAGAAAATTCAACTGTCCCTGCGGGGAATTGAACCCACGTCCTTTTACTTTCCGGGTGAACGCCCTAGACCACTAGACTACGAAGGAAAGACTGAGATATTCGTTGCGTCTGTTAAAAAAAAATCTTTGTATAGAAATCTCTGAACTTGCTTGCCAGCCTACTGACTTAAATTGTCCGAAATTCTGTGAATGCTCACTGAAGCACACAAGAATGCTCGATGTTAGTGCTTAATTTTGTGCTTGAGAAGTCTTACTCACAGCATAGGTCGTACTCTGACTTCAGTCCTAACTGAATTACTTCACGATGCATTCAAGTATTCGTATGTTTGTTGACGTATAATATGCTTTTCTTTGTCGATGTTCAACGTAAACGGTGCCCGCCACTCGGAAAAAGACCTAAGACCTCTGTTTCAAAAAAAATTCAGTGTACCCATTCATCAAGAGTATTTGCATGACCATCGTAACTGCAGTCACGAAATAGTTAGGAAAGCCAATTTACAGTATATATAGTGAACTCTGAAGAAGAATTTCAAGAAGCACTGATTCCCATATGAGAATCTATTTGCAATTTTCAATCGCTCCCCTAAGTTTTACAAAGAGATATTTCTTCATCTTCTTACATTATTTTAACTGGAAGTATCTCTTCTTTATCTGGCAAAATATTTTTTTCCGAAAGAGAAATCTCTTGCCAATGTTCTCTCGAAAACAAGAAGATTTGATGAGGAAAATAAAAATTCCATTCATTCGATAATAGAAAAAAATAAGTTCCTCGTGGCGCCTAGTTTTGTTTCCAAAAACTCATACTTTCTTCTTATTATATGCATATATTTCACTTTTTTTTCACATCAAAAGTATGTAATACTCGGAAAATCACTAACATAATCCAAGAGGAGCTCCGAGAGTTACGAAAGGGTACAAAGAAACAGATGAAAGATTTCTTGCGGAAAGTGAAGGAATTTATAATCAGATTCTCACGATATGTAAATGTATAGAGAAAGGAGATGAAAATTCATTTTATTTCATATCGGACTTTGAATACTTTAAAAATTTGACGTGTATCTTCGCATTAGAAGCTGAAAGAATCGTAAATTTATTTGCATGAACAATTGAATGCCTGAAATCCTGTATCGATGCTTGAAAGGAATGTCAAGTTCTAGTTTTCAGAGCAACATATTTACCGCTATTTTAGAGCAGAACGGTAAATATGTTGTATAAAATCTCGTTCGACACAACAATCGAGACCTATATACATTTAATTAATCTATACTATGTCCTCTAATCTGAAAAGTTCTGCGTATCAATATAACAAAGATCAAGTGTGCGAAATCCCTAAAAACGTGAAGGAATTCTATTACATCTTTCCTACATCTTCTTTGGTTCAGAGAGAATAAATACATAAGTTCGATCCTCGTAATCCAGTAAATATTCTTGCAAATAATCTCTGAACCGGTTCAAACTCTGAAAATACCACTTTAAGAACCAACCTCATATTCAGTAATTCATTTTTTTAAACTAGCCAACTAAAGAGTACAAGAAGTAGGTACTCCAGGAATCCTGGTTTGAATTCATTTTAAAATAAAACCGAAATTTTTTTCGATTAGCAGTAAAAGTCAACCAATATCACTGAGTAATGAATTCATTCATTTACTACCACTGAGCAATGATCAGAGACTCGGTCGATTGTCCATCAACTCACCAAATCACTAATCTTCTTCAAGGATATTACGACAATCGAGCGCATATGACATATATCACAGGGCCGTCATTTCAACTTTTTCCTGGGGGGGGGGGGGGCAAAGCATATGTACTCAATGTATGTATGTATATATACATAATAATACATATATATATATATATATATACATAATAATACATATATATATATATATACATAATAATACATATACACACACAGATATATATATATATATATTCATACACATATATACCATTTTTAGTGTATTTTCAAAAGCCGGGGGGGGGGGGCTGATATATCATGTCCAAGTAACCCGCCTACGACATTAAGCAGATTAAGAGTACTCTATACAGTTAGTTTATTTTCATCAAGACTGTTCACAATCCCCATCAACTTCACGTCATCGGCAAATTTCCTGATGATTCCATCAATCCCTAGTTCAGTTTGTCAATAATAAAAAAGAGATCCTTGTAAACCTCTCTTGTAGTAACACCAAAAAAAACCTTGCTCATTTTAGAGAGTTCACCACTCATCATAAAAAGCCTATTTTGTAACACGCAACCAAGCGCACATTAACAAATCTAGGAGATTAAATCCAACATCAATTTCAGTTAACCTACCAACGAGATTGATATGATGGACATGGTCGAAAGCTTTCTGGATGTCTGGGTATACAACGCTAATAGTAGAGCCTGTCGCTTACCATCCCTTGTCCGGAAATTGGATAACATGGTCGTAAAATTGGCAAAATTTTAACTGAGGGTATAAAATACGATATTTCCGCAAGTTGGTTTTCCAAAATGCGCTAAAAATAATTGGAGAGTGTGCAAGTTAAACTCACTATTGTGAAATTCGACACATCATCTTTATTCCTTTCCTACATTGAAAATCTTTCAATCTTACTCAGTAAGATCTTTTTGATTGGTAAGTTAGCACATATTTGGTATCCAGACATTGGAACACATATAGCGTGAGTGATTCAAACCATCAGAAATTACTACCATGAGATTCCTGAAGAGTCAATAACATATAAGAAACAATTGCCTGCAGTAACTGTTGAATATGAATAAGGACCCTTCAGATCTAATCCAGACATTTCCACTCTTAGAAAGCCTTTGAAGCCACGCATTCAATAAAAACTATGCTTATCATGCCAAGTTTTTCCATCACCCCAACAATTCGAGGCTTTGGTGCCCGGTAAAATATGTAATCAATTCATCGCTCATTAATACTATTATATAAGTTAACGATACATTCTCGTGCCCGGAGATATTAATTATTTTTCATCAAATAAACTGCATCGGTATGCGGATAATATATGTGACTTATAACCTTGCGGAAAGCTAAAGGTCGCATTAGGAAGCACATATTTAGGAAAGATGACCAAGAAGAGAAAAAGCGTGTGAGTATGGTATGAATGGACAGTTTAGTTGAGTTATATTATAGAGGAAGGGGGGGGGGGAAAGAGCAGCGTCGTAAAAAAAAAAGGGTCATGCGATAGAAAAGGCCTCTTTTTTTCCTATCTACTGACCTCCGGTAATGACCACGATCGAGATGTTGAATGAATTAATGTGTGTCCGAGCACGAGCTAGATTCGGCAGAGACCAATGATTAAAATATCGGTGAAGATAACTTTAAGGTCGCGCAGAAACCAATTCGTACGAACGAACGACTTTAGCATTCCAGCGCATACCTACAAGCCGTTATAAGCGCCACCGTGCTATTCGTATCACGTCAATTCCATTAATCTTTAAACAACTATAATTACACAGTAAAGTAGTAGTTATATAGCTACAATGAATTAATAAAATAACCACACTCTCTCACTCCTGAATCACAGATTTCGAGCAACGCCTGTGTTTCCCAAGCAGGTAACGCGTTTTCTTTCAATTTGCTGGAGAATCATCGTCTTGAGATGATTAAATTTAATTTAGCTGTTTGAGCGGATGAGAGAAGTTGTGTGGCTAGATGATTTTAGTTTGACAAGAAACCATATGATTTTACATGATGTAATTACTCTGATGATGATGATATAGTTGCGCAAGTTTCGTCATCCGATGCCAAAAGACATTACAGGCTGGACTCTTGAGATTTCATTCCACCCAAATGCGTTTGAGCTATAAGAACACGTTAGACTACTTTGCGAGACCCCGATGTTAGAGCCTTTTTGGGTTTTGGTTTCCACGCATCAATGACAAGGATCTTCGCTAGTATTGAGTCTATCAAAATCGTGCAAAATTTCACACTATTATTGGTCATGACGAGAAGTTTTCATCTTGATTTTACATAAGTCATATTACGTGATATGATGGAATCTTCATCATTCAAAACCTGAATATCCTACCTTTATCTTACCAAAAGCTATCGTAGATTATTATTACTTCGATGACTTTGGAGAAAGTTGTGTAACTTCACTGGAAAATAGCAAGTAATGCTTCGGTGTCTACATCTTATTATGAACATTCCAAGGTACCTTTGGAAGATTGACAAGACACTGACCGATCGCTGAGCAGTTGCTTGCAGACAGGTAATATGCATATACAAACGATATCGAGGAAAATAGAGAAATTACTATACATCAATTGTTAAAGCGCACTAGTTGAGGAGATTAGTCCCCACAGCCAATTTCGAAACGAATAAGACATTTCATTCCCCAATCGTTTATTTTTGAATAAACTGGAATTAAAATTTCAAACCACAGATTTCTATGCATAAAAATTTCTTTCGTAACACACGTTATTGCTGGTCTCACCATCTGTAAAAACATAAAACCTGGGCTTTACGTACTTCCGTCCTTAGACTATTTGATATCTGATAACATGGAAATCTTCAACACCATCATCAGAAAATGGCATAGGATCCTATGGGTTGGATTAAGTTGGGGCCGATGGGAGAAAAAACTTTCTAAAGAAGGGGGCGAGATGAGACAAAAAAGGTTGGGAAACTATGCACTAGAACATAGTCTCCCAAACTTTTTGTTCTATCGCCCCCTTCATCAGAAATTTTTTCCTCTCATCGCCCCCCAAATCAAGTAAACCCATAGGATCCTATGTTAAATCAGTAGCTTCTATCGCCCCCTTGGACCATTCCATCGCCCACTTTGGGAAACACTGCACTAGAACATAGTTTCCCAACCTTTATTGTCCCATAACCCCTTTCTTCAGAAATTTTTTTCTCCCATCGCCCCTCAACGCAATCCAACACATAGGATCCTATGCCATTCCCGTAGCTTCTACCGCCTCCCCCCCCCTAGAACATTCCATCGCCCCCAGGGGGCGTTAACGCCCACGTTGCAAATCACTCTTCTACAGTGGATCTCATAAAATAATTTTCACGAGGGCTTATCAAATCCTAAGGCCACTAAGAGCTGACCTTAGACGATATCCAATATTATATGATGACAATGTTTATAAATATTATTAAATTACAATATTCAATATTTGTAGAACCACTCAAATAAAAAAATTGTTGGTGATATAAACGAGTTTGATAACATATTAGGTTCGGTTAATACCAGTGCGATGGAGCACCGAAGAAGAAAATAAAGTAAAATAATAATAATATATATAAACCGGACCTATAAATAACGTGCTCAGCCATAAACTCGCCCTGCGCATTTAATTTGACATGCAGTCATTCCTCTTTACAGAGTAAAGATAATGATCTTGGAAAAGTGAGCATTCGAATGAATACTCCATTGAGGAAAAGCAAAAAAGAAAGGAGTAGAAAGAGAATGGAATTTTTTCTTTTTATTTCCTTTCTTTGAAATAGCTTGTGTGATGATGATGATGATGAAGGTAGCAAAGAGCATATAAATATCTAAAATCGGTCCTATAACGCTGCGTCTCCAGCAAACCATCAACTCTGGTCCTAATGATACGTTGCGGTCGACTTTCTTTCCATAATAGAACGCATTATAATCATAATTCGACATAACCTATTACAGGAAAAGCCATTCTCATTCCCCCGGACCTTCATTTTTGACTCTCTCTGATTGCGAGCAATGTAGCGGGATCAAACGTGGAACAGACATCGAGCGAATCAAAAACTATAGAATCGTGACGTCATGTCCCTCACGAACCAATGGGGTGTGGGCTTGTTTGTGTGGATTTAATGACATAGGTGAAAGAGGGCCTCCACCTCTTCAGAAACATTCGAAGAACATTCATCATCAGGAAATTACCGGTTTTGTGCGGGCGAGATTCCCATTGGTTTGAAAGATGGATTCACGAAAAGCACATCCCCCGACTTAACCACCACCACCCTTGCACAATTCCCGTAGTTGTATCACTCAGTTTGATTGGGCCGCTAAAAACAAAGATCAAAAACGCTGATGGGACTGAGCGATTACAGGCTCCGTTTTACCATACACCAGTTTTCTTTACCCCCCCAACCCAACTCTTCTCTCCAAAGCACCACATTTCCAACATCACAAAGAAAAATATAATGTCCGCTTGTGGAATAATTGACCACGACTGGGACAATTATGGCTGAGATCCGGCCAATTTGTGCTACTAAATGGGCGAACACCAATCCTCGTAAGAGGTTACGGCTGTAGACTTTTCACAGACGTGATGTATGATGGTTCTGGAGTAGGTGTAATGTGTTCCTAAAAGTTTCAATATCTCATGAGAATGGCCGATTCTTGTTTCAGCGATTTGCTCTCCTTTCTTTCAAGTGCAATTATTATATTTTAGACCACACACTTCTGCTTCTTCTGGAGTCTGAAACCGGCTTTAAAAGGAAAGAGTCTCATCACTTGGTATATATTTCATGTTATGTATTAATATAGACATACTCCAAACGAAAACGTGAAACAAAATGGTTTTATCAGCCACTTCGTTTGGCATTTAGCCTGTATTTGTATTTATACATTTGTGTTACAGCCTGTAAAGGAGCGTATACATTAGAGCTCGAATCATGTAATGTAAGCATTCAAAATTGGTTGTTCCGTAATTTGTACGATGTTGTGAACAGTGCCGTCTTAAGGCATGGGCCCACCCGGGCACCTCAAGCGAAGAGGGGCCTCACAAAAATGAGATCTGGTTGAAATTTTCGAGAATTCGTTCGGTAGGGCCTCAGAAAAATCAATTGGCCCGGGGGCCCATGATACTCTTGAGACGGCCCTGGTTGTGAATGATTCTTGAACTGTTTGAACTAGACCCACCGGGAATCGGATTTTTTTTTAACGAACACAAAGGAAAGAAAAGGATACAAAGGAACGTTACACGTTACAAAATCTGCGCGCTGATGTATACGCTCCTTAACAATCTTATCTAGATAGACAGAGACGAGCTTACTCCAGCCTGCACTAGTCAGCATGAAGAATTATGGTAGAAAAACACCTCAAGAGAGGAATATGAATTTTGCCACAATTCGGATTCCTCAATCCCCATCAGTTTGTACCCATAAAAGACACGACATTAGTCCTCAAGGAACAAGACTCGGAACTTTCCACGAGGATGGGATTTTGAGAAGAAGCCTAACTGTGTAATTGTCCCGTGAACGATATAACCTTAGTTGACAAGAGGCAAGACTCAAAACTTTCCATGAGAAAAGGAGCCTGAAAACAGAGAGGGGAGAGAGAAAGAGAGGAAGCCTTTCCAACACTCTTACTGCCCGAGTAAGACCCGAAGACTGAATGCCAAGATGAAAATGCAAAATAAAAGTGGAATAAATTAGAGAAGATCTTCATCCGAAAGGATTGAAAACAGTTATCTCTTCTTAGTATGTTTCAGGGCAGTCTGGCCACGGCACGAAAATGTTTTGAGCCCCCTGCCCAATTAAAAAAAAAAAATCGTAGGGGTGTTGGTGCCCAAAAAATATCAAAACAAAATGTGAGCCCACTGAACAAAAAGTAGAAAATTAATAAGAATTCAGTTAGATGAAGGAAATAATTTCAGAATTATAACAAGAAGTAATTACAGAATAAATGAAATTTTTCTCAGTGATTGGGGGGGGCTTCCATTTGACTCGGGTCCCATCGGCCCTCAAGACGTGACTGGTGTCTTCATAATACTATATTCAGCATTTTCATTGTGATTCTAACAGACTGAATTATTATCTTGAATTCTTGAATTATTATCTACATCGAGGAAAATGTGTCTAATCTACTCAAAAATTGGTGAAAATTTTGTATTACATATTACCGAGATAATACGGGACATCACCAATTGTCACAATAAAAATCATCAGATGATGGATAAATCCAGTTATCTATATTTCATTCGAATAGTAGAGAGTGACATCATCTCTCGATATGTCGTCATTTGGGCACCATTGTCACCAGAAGCTATTAGCTGAGCTAAAAAGGCTCTCTATTGCCCCCGGACCATTTAATCTCCCCCGGGGGCGATATTGCCCGCTTTGGGAACACTGATCTATACCTTCTTTCAATCAACACGTCTAACTATATCGCTAAGACAAAACATACTATTTCAATGTCTTCTCCATAAGTTACAGCAGTGTTGCAGTGTTTCTCAACCCTTTTCAGCCTATGCCTCCCCCCTTTGGACCATATTTTCTTCTCGTGGCCACCTAATCTTATCCAGGGCCCCCATACCTCATCTTTAGGAGTGAGACATTTCCCAATTATTGAATTGAATTTATTCAAAACTAAATTTACAAAAAAAAAAAAAATTAAAAATACGATCTGGGAACTCTGGGGCAAGCACGGATCCAGAATGATCATTCCACCCAAGAACCGAATTAAATGGGAAAAAAACTGTAAAATATGTGACAATCCAACGAACCTACACAATAAATCTTCCCTCTAGACACGTGGGGTTGGGATGGGTGTTTACCCTTGATCTGTGTGGTGCCTACCCTGGGTTCAGTGAGCTTCCATCTTGTGGGGTTCTTGACCTTTGGTGCATGACCATCTGAACATCATGGATCCTCGGACAAAGTGACGTTCTGGGGACAAATACATATTTACATACACTTGAAAATGATAACCCAAATCTCATCATTTAGCCCCTCCCCCATCTATGGCTACATGAGTTGCCCCTGCTGGATTCTGAAAGTCACATTTTTACTCACAATATTACACTTATAAAAGCTTTATTTCTTCACGGTTTCCGTGGGCCCCTTCACCACTTGCCGTGGCTCCCCGTTTATTTGATTTTCACTAGTGTGACCACCCTTAAAATACCCCAGGACCACAAAGAGACCCATATGGCCCCAGTTTAAGAAACACTGAGCTACAGCATGAAATGTCAGTTGTGACTCTATTGGACACGAGTGATATTCTTGAATCGTTATTTATATTGAAATGTGTAGGCTGGCTTGGGCTATAGTTGCCCCTGTTGGGTGACTGAGATACTTGAAGACTATTCCCCGGCATTACATTCGCGATGGGCTGCAAATCCTCTAATAAAGATCGTCCCAAAGATTGTTGTCAGTCCTCAACTATATAGAGTAAAATTTGGTTATTCTCAACATAGGCTGACTCTCATAGAGAATAATGTTAATGTTGATGAATTCATGAATGAATGAATTTCGTCGACGTCATAATACTTATGACTTCGATGAAAATGCGTCGGTCTTGAATATAACGATACATTTTTCGTCACCTTTGCCTCCGTTTTTATGGTGCTTTCCTAAGGAATTCCTAAAATTAGAGCTCACCACATTAAGTCAATGTTTGTCTGTTGTTCTATTATACCTCGATTATGACTAATGCATGACCGTGAGAGCTAAATCGCATAGTACTTTACAGGCGAAATTGTGAGGATATCACTATGAGTATGTATGTTTGACGCTCTGACATAGTCATTGACATTCGCGTATTTTTTTTGTAAGTCTTATGGTCCCGTTTTTCAACGAAGCTTAATTTAGTTAATAATCTTCACTAGAATCAGGGATGAATGCAATTAACAAAATTTACAATTTCGGTATTATAATGACTATAAATATAAATATCCATGTCAAATATCTGCCACGTTTCAATTTTCTCGTGAAATATATTTTAAATCACTGCAGATTTGCTGCAGCCCTGCATTTCTCGCCAAGGCTTAATTATAAGCAATGTTTGATGATTTCGCCAGTAATTGGCAACGGTTTTGGCGAGAATTGGAGATGCCCCGCATGATCCCGATTTCCCGAATTTTCAAGATGAAGCAACAAAATCAACAATACAATTTTTCGTGAAATATATTTTAAATCACTGCAGATTTGCTGCAGCCCTGTATTTCTCGCCAAGTGCTTTAATTTTAAACAATGTTTGACGATTTCACAAACAATTGGCAACGGTTTTGGCGAGAATTGGCATGTCCCGTGTGATCCCAATTTCCCGGATTTTCAAGTTCAGGCAACAAAAATCATAAAGAAATAATTTCATACACAGTATTTCATTGTATCTGATTATATTTCTCGTTCGAAAAGGTCTTGAGAACAACACCTCGACTATAACGAAACGTTTTACGAAATCTTCGATGGCGTCATAATTGAGTTGGACTTTCACATAACTAACTATCCACGTTGAGGTAATGGTTTGCTCTCTTATCACACCTAAAATAGATTAATGTCTTAATTAATGTCACAATCCATTACAGAGGGAGGAGAAAAGAGAAAACTCTCGAATCGTAGAAATCTCTATATCAGGTACCGATGAAATTACCGAGAAGAAATTTCACCAGAGGAAAGTATCGTGATGATCATGATGAATGCACGTGAGATTCTCATAATCATATCTTAGTATCAAATGCATCCGAGAAAGCAAAACCAAACAACGGAAGAAAGCAGCCTACTAAACACGGTGTATATCGATCGAATAACTTTTAAAATAATGGTTCGGGAACGAGATAGGCGCGCTTGTGCGATGGTGAGAGAAGAAAAAAAAAAAAATTAGCGTCACCGTGAATTAACAAGTTTAATTATAAGAATGTATATGTATACGGAAGAACACCAAGCGGAAAAAAGAACAGGTTCTAACGCCGCAACATATCCAAGGAGAGGAAACTGAGAAGTAAATGGCCGTGATCAAATTTAGGACGTTTATAAAGAGGATTCAGCGATGCTTTCCTGAAAACTGTTCAAGCGATGCTGCCTAATAATCGGTTGCCCGCTTCTTCTTATCCTGCGATAACTAATTCCAGTTTTTTAATTTATTTATTATTATTTTTTTTTTTGAGAAGATTATTGTGTAAGGATATCGATTATATCATATTAATATTGACGTTATCAAAGAAAAAAAAAAGGTGTAAAAAAGCTCTTTTAAAAATTATGATTATTTGTTATTATCTCTCAGGGTTGTGGTAGTTTCAAAGCTTATGTGGGGTTGAAATGTTAGAGAATGTGGGATATCCATTGTATGTGTGTGCGTGTGTGTGTGTGCAGTGCGATAATTTCATCGCCGGCCCATCGTGTACAGGGTGATTAAAGGAAGATGGGCCAAATTTTGTAACGGGAGTGGCCAACCCGCGGTGCGAAGTGCCATGAGTGTCACGCCATGGTATCGGGAGTGGCGCACGAACGCTTTTCGAAAATTAAAGAAATTATATTCCATTTTTCAATCAGACACATTCTCTCCAACTTGTGAACAATCCTTTTCTTGTGAATGATGGTCTTGTACGCTGATAAAATCTATATTCAGTATGGTAGGCATACTTAAAACAATTATGTGATGGTTTTCTATGTAATGCGTTTCTGTTCGGTTTTTCATCTTTGGGTGTAGTTGCTGGACATCTCAAGTGTACGAGATTGAGTATCGTCCGTATAAGTCCTATTCATGTCCCCCATACCATGGGGATATGAATTGTATATTACATTGTATACCTATGAATTTTTTGGGTAGAGGGTCCTAAGCCCTCTTACAAAGTTTATTGGGGGGGAGGGCAAGCACTGTGAGTCCTCAGGTTTCGGTGTCTATGCCCAACATGGTCTACCGATATATGTGCATACACAATCTGCATTGCGATAATACAATTTATGATTCAAAAGTAAAAACAGTTTTGAACTCAAAAGAGTGACAAACTGAACATTTTTATGAAAATAAGAGAACAGAGCCGAACAATATTTTGCAGGAACGGAGAGAATGCTCGTGTCCCATAAAAACAGGGCGTATGGTCTGAGTGTTAAAATTCCTAGAATGGCACGATAACAGTCAAATCATTTGTGGCACGGCTTGGAAAAAGGTTGGCCACCTCTGCTTTATAAGATAGTTGTGCACTGCCAACTAAATATTCATCGTCATAATATTATCAGGTTGGAAATGAAATGTAAAGGAGCTATTGGGTGCTTCATGGTGAAATCGGTTTGGTAAGGTGAAAACACAAGAATGATTTGGAAATTAACAAAATGGCATTTTATAAACAATAATTACAAGAATGGCTTAACAGACTGACTGCCAATCTATGTCTCACAGATGGATGTCTCTATGTTGATGGAGAGATTGGCGAACTCTTTCAAATGAATGAGATATGTTGTGCACTTCTCCAGCAGCAACTAAAATTCTGCCAATGAGTTTCTTTTCAGATTAAAAAAAAATGACAGCGTGGTTGTGTTCATCAATCATAAAATCACGAGCAGAATGGCGCTCTTAAATTTTAAGGAAGTCCAATTCCCAACGAGTATGGGCCCTGTAGCATCTTCACGTTTAATTTTCGACACGGTAAACTATGACGATAGATTTTTGGCTTGCAGAGTACCACCAAAAAGTAGTGCCCATATTTTCGAATTATCCGGTATAAGTGTACTTTAGATACTCCGCTCCGCTAGATTCCTATATTCCTCCAGGCATATTGAACCTGTTGCTCGCAGCACCACGATGCTCGCTGAAGCAACCAGGGGCACTCAGTGCTCCGAGTGCTGACGACAAGACTGTGATCTTGATCAACACAACAATTTAAACGGTTCAATTCCAGTTGCATTTAAGAATTCAAAGTTTATTTTTCAGTTGCCATATTCAAGTACTCTTCTTCGGCTTCTAAGCATAAACGGTGTTCGTGATTCAATAAAGGGTTAATATTGCCCCTGGCGCCAAACTCTAACAAATTTTAGCCATTTGTGTTTTCGTGGGTCATGCCCTTCAAATTTCGATTGCAAGAACGTTTTTTTTGCAAAGTTTTGTTTCATTGCATTTGTGGGGAATCTTCAAACTTTTTTAACGTTAGGAAACCAAGACTGATGCTCAATTTTGTAGATTCTCAAATTTATATAGAATCCTAATAAGCATGATTGAGTGACAGGGTGATTACTTAATTCCTCTTTCCGCATTTTACTGGCGAACCATTGAGCCTAGAGGCATACTTCTAATTAGAAAAAATATCCAAATAACGTGTAGAACTCGATTACGTCATTCATGTTGCAAGGGGTTGTATAGGTATTGAAATAAAAAAAATATCAACTGTTTATACGCGCACCCTGTCCTCAAAAATTCAATTAGAAAGTTGTTGCCCTGTCTCTCATGAGGAGAACAAAAAAACTTCCGCCTTTCGCGTATCTAAGTGCAATATTCGCAGAGATATTAGAATTCAAAAATCGGAGGAAAGTTGGGAAAGAATAGTATGAATAAGCGAAAGAAGTGGGGTGTCCGTTATTTTTTATTGTTCTTTCCCAACTTTCCTCTGCTTTTTGAAACCGAATACCTCAGTAAATATTGCGCTTAGAAATGTGGAAGGTTTTTTTTTTTGTTGACCTCAGGAAAGACGGCAACAACTTTCCAAGTTTTTTTGAGGAGAGGGTGCCCGTATAAAAAGTTAGGTTTTTTATTCTAGTTACTATACAACCACTTGCAACATGAATGACATGTCTGAGTTCTAAACATTATTTGTATAATTTTTCTAATTCGAAGTATGTCTCTAGGATCAATGGTTCACCAGTAAAATGCGGCAAGGGGAATAATTAAGTCACGGGTTCTTAACCTTTTTCGGTCGCGAACCAAAATCAACAGAACGATTAGGCTTCGCGACCCATTGGAGTGTTTGTTTTTCGAAATTAGTGAAACCAGTGACGCAATAAGTGCCTTTATCACAGCTTAACAGGGCTGTGAGTGAATTTGTACGACCCATCTCAAAAGCTCCCGCGAATCAAGTTTGGGTCGTGACCCATAGCTCGAAAATTCCTGACTGTAAGTGAATTTGTACGAGCCACCTCGGAAACCCGTGCGAAACAGGTTTGGGTCGTGACACATAGCTCAAGAATCCCATAGGTATCACAGGGGAATTATGAACGAGGTGCATGTTTGTGGTTCAGTAGCTCATGAATCCCTAGCTGTGAGTGTATTTGTACGACCCATCACGGAAAACCCCCGCAAACCAAGTTTGGGTCGCGACCCATAGGTCAAAAACCCCCGAAATAAGTAATCACCCTCTAATAGTTCCACTCTCTGTAATCTGAGACCAAAAATGATAGTATAATCAGCAGTGAGATTTATCCCAGCTCTTACCATTACCATTCCTTGACTACTATCGGTCACAAAGTATGAGAATCAAAAGGATAATTTTTAGGAAGTAAGTCATCCAGCCAAAAGAAAAGGAATCTGAAAGACTTCGAGAGTCCATCACGCTGACAATAGAAGAAAAAAAAAAGACTATATAAGCTGCAGAATACGTTTATATACACGGTATAATCCCAAAAATATACGACAGAAAGGAAGACGCTGAGGTCAGGGTTATGACCAAAACACGTACCCAAAACAGATATTTCTTATAAGAACATTTCCTCTCTTGCGTTAATATAACAAAAACACATCCGGGGGAATATTTATTTGCTATATACCATCAGTGGAAAAATTATTCAGAGGGAGAAAAGATATTATTTGACCGAGAAACGTTTACTTTTTACGAGATTGAAGAAAAAGAAACCGAAATGTATTCCGTTTTCTTGTCCGTCTATTTATCCAGCCATCTTATTAGAAACATTTTTGCCGTTATTACCGTATATATTCTTTCCTTTTTTTTCATATGTTTGCAATTTCACAAAAGGAACGTAGCTATAAAAATGGAAAATGGACCACGTTTTTTCATAATATCTATATATATTTGTTCTCTTACCGAAGATGGTTGTCAAATTTTTTTCAATGGAAAAGTAAAAGAAGCAAATAAATAAAGACCGCAAAAACATATCCCGAATAACACGGGCAATACTTTTAAAGGCCGTTTCGTGCCCCGTACATGCAAAAAAACGCTGCCAGTTTTCAGCCAACTAAAAATCATTCATTGCTTGGCTCTTAAAAATTCGGTTCCTTTTATTTTGGAGCCGTTTCTATGCGGAATAAACATAAAAATTGTTTTATTAGATTCGTACTGCCTTCATATCCTCAAATGTATGCTGATGTCCTGCAAAAAAAAGGAGAAGAAGCGGCCATATATATATACATATATTTTTGGTTGCAAACCGGAACACTAGATGGAATTAATAAGCAGCGAAGAAAATGTTTTTCTCCTGTTTTATTTTTTCCTTAAAAAGGAAGAATATGTATTTCTGTATTCTCCCATTTTTATGTGTACACGTTTTTTTTTTTTTTTTTTTTTGGTTTTGCTTCATTGTATCATTTTATTATGGGCATCGAATTTTCTATCCGGGACATTTTTCTGCACCTCTATAACGTAAATGGCAGAAAGGTTTCTCGAAAAGTGTTTTTTCCCCTTTGTGAGAATAAATTTATTTTATATCATTAACTACCAGGGCCGTCTTAAGAGGATCATGGGTCCCCCCGGGCCAAGTGTGTTTTCTGAGCCTTTAAGAGGTAAATTCTAGAAAATTTCAACCAAATCTCGTTTTTGTGGGACGCCTCTTGTCTTGAGGCCTCCCGGGAAGTGCCGTCTTAACGCGTGGGCCCACCTGGGCACGGCCCGGGGGCCTCAAGAGAAGAGGGGCCTGAGAAAAATAAGAAGTAGTTGAATTTTTCGAGAATTTACCAGGTAGGGCATCGGAAAAATCACTTGGTCCGGGGGCCCGTGATGATCTTAGAACGGCCCTGCTCCCCGGCCGTGCGTTAAGACGGCACTGTTAACTACTAGTACAGTCGAATTAATACTAGTACTAGTCATTAAATACTAGTACTAGTTATTAAATACTAGTACATCTAATTAATTAAGCCAAAGTCACTGGGAAGAAGTTGAAATTCGAATTATATATATTAACATTCACATATGATAGTAATTATCAATTATTGAAATTTTACCATCAGTTACGGAACTTTTTCCCAAATTAAAATAAAAAAATTGCGTAGATTACCTAGATCAGTGTTTCCTAAAGTGGGCAATATCACCCCCGTGGTGGGCGATGGAATGATCCAGGGAGGCGATAGAAGCTACGAGTATAGCATAGAATCCTATGGGTTCGCTGGAGTTAGGGGGCGATGGGGAACAAAAATTTTGTGAAACTATGACCTAGATAGATGCTTTCATCCTTGGCTTCTTGCCACTGATGCAGGTCGCAAAGCTTCCAACACTCCGAGAGTTGATATTTGCCCTAAATCTAGTCGTATGACTGGTGCGGGATCCCTGCTCCTTAGTCCGGTGGTCACTTGCTCAATAATCAAATCCACTTATCTTCACCTCCACGTTGGGGCTCCCTGGGATCTCATACGCTAACACAGTGAGAGTTGGACGAGGAAAGTGGTAGAGCACTTCAGAACCCTGGTCAGCGAAAATGCTCTCTAAATTGACCAAAGCAAAGAATATATATATATATAGGGCTGGGAATCGATTAAAATTTTTAACTTGTTAACCAAAAATTTTTAATCGATTAATCGAATATTTTTTGTGACCATATAATATTAATAGATTCTATAAAAATATATTTTATTCATTTCATTCATCTATTCGGTAGATGGAAACAAATATAGGAAGAGGTTAAGAAATTAAGGCTGCCCGCTTCAAGGAGTTTAATATGTTGAACATATTTTGTCAAAACCTATAATTTCTTCACTTGGATCTTGTCTTTTTTTTGTTTTTTTTAAAAAATCTGTTATTTTTGGTTATTATTCCCTGATTTCGAAACTACTTCGGATTATACTGTTGCTCGTTTTCCTAGAAACTCCTCTCGAATGGTACTTGTGAGGAGATGAGCTGATGCATCCAAGAATATGAAAAACTATTGTTCATAGCGGAGACAATAAATTTTAATCGTCCTCTCTCTAATACTCCCGTCGAACTCAATTTGAAACTGAAATCATCAATTTTCGTTGAATCTAATTTGATCAAAATATTTATTCAAAATTTTTTTGAATATGGTCACTTATCCAAAATGTTCTGTACAGAACATGATTTATTAAATAGACATCACTAATCGGTTTTAAAAAAAAAATCGTATTTATTCACAAACTTTTGATAAAAGTTTTAATCGAAGTGATCGATTCGATTAGCTCAACTAAAATTTTTAACTGCGATTAACAGTTGATCGATTAACCAATCCGATTAATCGATTAATCGGACCAGCCCTAATATATATAATTGTTCTTAACTGCTACATTATTCCACTGTTCTGGCATCAGCATAACAGCAGGATTTTTTGACCATATTCAAAGCCCGATTTACGGAAACAGTTCACGATCATCAGTTACGAAACTGTTTCCTAATTTTGCTTATCATTCTCATGCTATCAAGGGCAGGGGCGTAGCCAGAAATTTCGTTCTGGGGGGGGGAACCAAAGTGACAGAACAATGGATTTGGCCATCTTTTCCCCTTTTTTCGGTCATTTTCTCACATTTCGGGGGGGGGGGCAGACCCCCCAAGTCCCCCCCTCGCTACGCCCTTGATCAAGGGAATATACTTTCATTAACGTATTACAATATGAACTTTGCTATACTTTCCATACTCGTAATGACGACAAAAAGATATAGATTAAGTGGTACACATTCTCGATGCACTCATTTCAGGTGAACGATATGTCAAAAAAAGTTGACATTAAATTATCAAAGGGAAAGAGTTGAGAAAAACAGATTCTTTAAAATTTTATATTTGTTTTTGAAAATTTGTTCAACAACTTGATCGAAAAAATCAGTCAGACTTCTTTCAGAAATTTTCCAAACTAAACTTGCTTATACAAAATATCATGATTTTTTCCCCCAACTTCGAATTATCCAAAAAATTCGAATTGAACGAGAAATTAAATGAAATAGAAAACTCAAGGAAAGTTCGTAAAAGTTTGAATTAACCAAGTTTTACTGCATAACGTTAACATCTATAGTACTCGTATATATATATATACATTTACGTTAACTCATTATATTATTGTATTTATGTTAACTCATTATATTATTGTATTTATGTTAACTCATTATATTATTGTATTTATGTTAACTCATTATATTATTGTATTTATGTTAACTCATTATATTATTGTATTTATGTTAACTCATTATATTATTGTATTTATGTTAACTCATTATTATTATTATATTATTAGATTAATGGTATAGGACTTATCTGAGGACGATGTCACTCTCCGCTATCAATACGAAGGTTTTCAACATCTGGCTGATGCGAAGATATATTTAGGAAAGAGAGAAAATCCAACTGCCCTTCGGAATCGAACTCATGTTCTCTTACTTTCCGGGTGAGCTCTCTAGAGCTCTCTAGAGCTCACCCGGCAACTACACCCCGCTCTACAGAGGCAACGAATATCTCGATCTTTGATTGGAGCTCGTGTGCAATGAACAGGACCGAACATGGACGGTTGGACCTATATATATAATTTAGGTCAAATCTCACAATTGCTGACTTAATCGAGAATGATGACATCATCCTCGGATTATTCGTCATCTCGTGGTAGTGTCAGTTGTTAACTGGAACCAAGCTGAGTGTAAATATTCAGCGTGCGATACATCGAAAAAGAAACAAAATGTAGGCACTTGTTTTGGTTTGAGCCAATCTAGTGGTACGATTTGTCTAATCAGGTGCCTCTATTTTTGTTTATTCCCGGTTACATCTGATGTCGCATGTAGTGCATACGATAAACTGTCACTCGAAATGCAACAAGGTTGCTACTGCACGTGTTAGTGAAACTTCCCAAGGTATCAACTAATTCTATTTACGTACTTAGAAGAATAACACAAGTTAGTGTTAGTGTGAACAAGGTAAGGACAAAGAATTTATGCAACGCTTTCTGTTTGTTGTCAGACCAACGAAATGAATGTCTTATCTCATTTTCTTTAAATTGGTGCTGAAAGGAAAAAGAAGAAGGCGTTTGAATGCATCACGAAGAGACCATCTCCCCCCCCCCTCCCCGTCTCCTACAAGCAATTAAACTCGCTGCTCCAAACTGAGTCTCATCTCGAGTCTCGATGAAACAAAAGAAAAACAGTCTCATAAAAGAGATGTTTTGTTTGCTTTGTGGGCTGAAATTACTTCCCATTGTTTCGCTACATGCATACGTTCTCACACAAGAAAATGCAAAATATTCTCGTAAAATTGGATCGACCGTTTGCATAAGGCATCTTTTCACACTATGCTCTTCTCCCTATCTCTATACTTCAACGTGTCTGTGGTATTTACATTGCATTTTTACTACGGCTTTAAGAAGTCTATCTTTGCGTTTAGACATCTTCGGATCTTTCTATGTCTAACAACGGGCACGGGATTAACACAATATAGTTAAAAGTTGCTGTTATTGTTATTTTGAGTTTGCTGAAAACAAGACGATATAATTTATTTGAATGCTTCACTTTTAAAAACTAATGTCTTTATTCTAAAATGAGTTTTAGGTTGGTCGAGCTAATTTGTAGATGGTACCACCGCTAACAATTAAGTAATATTTTTTAATCCAACGGGATTTGTTTTCAAAATAAAGAACCATTTTAAAATATGACTAAATTCCAAAAGAAAAATCTTCTTACAATATATTTTGTAACTAAAGATGGCACGAGTCAAAGGATAAAATTCCAACTCGTTTAGTAAAAATTTCTACCTCAATTTTTTTCAATTCTCAATTATTATTAAACCCCCTGCGGATGTAAAATAAATCGTCGGAAAACGTGAAATCGCAAAAAAAAAAAAAAAGTATTCCTTTAGCTTTCGTTAGCGAGTTGGATCTGGTGAAAATGTTGATAATAAGAAACGCGAGTCGACTCTTATGTTGTCGGTTATCAGATTTCATTGTTTCTCGAATGTTTTTATTTCATTCTTATTCCTTTACTTACTTTTTTTTTTTTTGTTAATAAATTAGCGTGGGAGAAAATTTGAAACGAAATCATGCTTCACAAAGGTAAACATACCACTGAAATGGAAACTGAGTAGCAGCAGCAGTACCGCAAGGGAAGAGAGTGAGACGGAAAAAGGCAGAAGATCTCGCTCATTAGAAGTTAAGAATTCATATTACAGATTTAATTGAAGAGCGAACCTTTGCTTTTACTTACTTCCCTTCCGTATCTTTCGTGTTCTCCCCCTCAACATAGGAGAGAGAGTAAGAGTGGGTTCTACCTTTTTATTTCCGTTACCATTTGCTTTCCTCGCGTATCTCCCCACGACTGTAACTTGAGAGTCTTTTAATGCGGCATATTATTAAATATAAATAAATAGAGAATCCTATTCTTTCAGCAAATATTCCAAAGAGAGAGAGAGAGAGAGAGGAAAAGTTAGTACGTTAAAGCGTTAGCGTCTCTTATCTCTTTTTATCTTGACAAGTTGAGGTTAAATTAGATGAAATTAAGATTTTTCTTCATTTGCATAAAAGGTATCAAGTATTTTTATGTAAATAATTAAAATCTTCAAGTGCGTGAAATCAAGTTATGGCGCATTTCTATCCAAGGGATTTTTTTTTCGAAAGAAACTGCAATGGAAAATGTGTTTCATTTTAAGGGTTCCGTTACATGAATACGGTAAATCGATGCCATCAGTGGATATTGGAATAGTCAAAGGTGGGTTTTGTGGATTATGGAGTTATTTCGATATTAGGTAATATGGGGCATTAGATGAAAACGTTCCGTTGTGTGCTTAGGTTGATGGCTCAATTGAATGATTCTTTGAATATAGATAGGTAATTATAAAAGTTTCGCTATATGATGGGGCAATCGAGCCGGCTCTCATGGCTTTTTCCCTTTCTCCCTCACGCGGTAATACTTTTGTTTGGAAAGTGGCAAAAGAATAACATTGTTGAGATGAAATCTAAAGCAGAGGAAGTGAGAGAACGTGAAAATACTAGCTTGTGGGTCGCGTCTCTGGTGAAACTTACGATAATTGGGCTCAGGAGGGAATCATCATTTTACGGCGACGGTTCCTTGTTTCCTGGTGACAAACACTATCTGGTGGAAGGAAACGCTCAATGCAATCGGAACAGACAGTAAAATTTACCCTCAGTTTGTTAAGGGGTAAATGGGAATTTATCGCAAAGTATACGACCGACTCCAGTGCTGGGAATTGAGAATCCCTCTCTTTTACTCCCTCTCCTCCTGTTTCGTGTCGTAAAGTTGTGAACGAATAAAAGACCGTGCGGATGGATTTAAGACAAAAGGCTTAACAGAGTTCTATTTAAGTTTTACGGCACGAATTGAATGTTACCGTTTGCGATACTTTAAACGTCTCATCAAAGACTTGGATGCGAATTCATTTTATTTTAAGGGTTGGTTCAAATACATTGTTGGAAACCAGCATGATCACGATCTCACTAATTTACTGCTTGATAAGTTACAGTTGTTGGGGGTGGTATACATCGTTATTTTCAGAACTTTTGTAGACCTATTTCGATAAAATTTTGTAATCTGTTTTTGGACGACAAATTCATGAATATTTATCTCCTTATTTTCCTCCTGTAACTTTACTGAATGAAACAAACAGATTTTGTTAGAATTATTTTATACTTCAGAAAGTTTTAATTCCGTGGGTTTCAAACACAGTTTTCAAACAAAGTTTTAATTCCGTGGGTTTCCATGAGTTTCTTTGAAAAATCTATTTCGCAACTCTATTGCTATTAATAACAGAATATAGAGGCAGCTGGCATTGTTTTTTTAAATAACAATTCAAGTCGAGTATGTTAATCTCTTTTGCAAGTTTGCGTCATAGTGGTTCTCCTGACGTATAATGGGTCTCTATGCAATATGCCAGATATCTTTTGTGGACAATCCCTCGTCGTGTCTTAAGGTTAGCGTTTTCCCTTCCCTCTTCCGTCGATTTACACCTCTAAAACTTTATATCCCCCGTCTTTCTGCAGCAAACTCACAGCCCAGGTCCTGTAAACGGCCTTTTTCCTGGTGCTGTAATCGCATTCAAAGACAACCGATGACTTTCTCTCTCGTAGGAGAATCCTCCCTTTTCTCTTTGAGCCATTCTCCCACTCACTCATGCTTTCCACTTGTGTAGCTTCCCCCCCCCCCCCCCCGAAATTCGAAAACCCTTTTATTTGATCGCGAGGAATACAAAATTCGAAAACTTGAAATGTGGATTAAAATTTAATCAAATTTTCTCAACGTTTGCTCTGCTTTACAAGAAAACATTGGGACAACGTTTTTTCCTCCCTCTCTTTTTTTTTTCTCCTGTACTTCTTATCAAGAGGAAAAGGCAGTAATTTCTGATATGCTTGACATGAGTCCAAACTTACACACAGATAGGATGTACACTGTTATTACTTTTTTCACTTCTTCAATTATTTACAAGTAAATATTTATGTCGAGAAGAGGTAGAAGTTTCAATTTTTTATTCTTTTTTAACCCTTTTTTTTTTCAATTTGAATGATACATATATCTTGCTTTGTTTTTGAGTAAATAAAGATGAAGAAAGAATCCACACGACAATGATATGCCCATGTACTGGAACAATTTTATTTTGGTTGATTTCAAACAGAAAAAAAAAGAACACATACAAAAATACAGATGCAACAATTAGCTGACAAAAGTGCACACGTATATCAATGGGGGGGAGGAAAAAATCATGAAACTCTTTTGTGTCGCTACATACAAATACGCATGGATTCTGTAACCGAAAAAAATAAAAATAAAATAAAATTCATTTATCCAAGTGATTTTATGACATTGATTTGGCATTTATGAAGCTCAAGTCGTTTAAAGTTTAACGTGGTCTTCTGTAGTTTCATTCTGGTAATCGGTGGGAGTCTAATAGAGAGAGAACTGCAGTAGAGTAATATTTTACTGGTTGTGGAAAGCAATGAGTTTACGCTACATTCTCATACGCGAACTGGCCTTGAAGACTTTCAACACTATAATTTGTATTAGGTAATATGTTTCCTGTCAACGGGAAATATTGATACTGGAGATTGTGTTACTATTAATGTTTTTTCTATCAAGAGATTATTATTTATCTTTAAACCTAGAATTTTTATATAAACATAAAACTCTCGATTTAAGGTAGTTAAATAATTAAACTCTAGATAAAAAGGTTTAATAGGCTACAAGTCCCTACTGTTACCGTTAATATAATTTGTATATGCTTGTTTCAAAGAGGGTTTTGTATATGTATAAACACTCGTTGTACCGAAACATTAAACCACACAAAGGCATTCAATTGGCTGCAATCGATAACGGTATACAGCTAAGCTAATCAAGCCTTTTTATTTGTGATAGATAAGGTATATGTTTATGTTTCGGTGACTTTTAAGAGGGTTTTGTTTATGTATAAACACTTGTTGTACCGAAACATTAAACCACACAAAGGCATTCAGTTGGCTGCAATCGATAACGGTATACAGCTGAGCTAATCAAGCCTTTTTATTTGTGACAGATAAGGTATATGTTTATGTTTCGCGGACTTTTAAGACGGTTTTGTATATGTATACACGCCTAGGTGGTACCGAAACAGCAATAATAATCAAATCACGTATAAGTACGTGTTACTTTCTTTTTGTTTAATATTAATAATAATAATATTGATAATAATTATTTGTTTTCGAAATACGGCTAACAGGGAACAATGTCAGTTCGGATCAAATAGTGCTAGTGGAACTTGGTGTGCACAAGAGTCTGCGTCGAAAACAAAAAGAAAAAAAAAAAAAGAATGAAAAAAAGAATATTCACTTTGATATATGCTGCTGAAGGAATTAACTTTCAATAGCTCGTCGTTAAGTAGTTGATATGTTACACAATGAAATTCTACAATTTTTTTCCTTTTTTTTTTTGCAATACATTGTAGTGGTTTTTTTTTGATGTACACCATGTGAAAGTCTAAAAAATATATATACGTATATTACAAAATAAATTAAATAAATCATAGATCCATAAACGAATCAAATTATGCTCCTTTTTATTCATCATTAATAATATTTTTTTAAAAATTCTATTGTCATCGATGGTAAATAATGCACAATGCAACAAAAAAAAATGCTTTGATTGATAATCTTTGACGCTCACTGGCCGAGGTAACACTTATTTGGCACAGAGTGCACGAAACAAAGCAAT
Source organism: Pholcus phalangioides (assembly GCF_987345545.1). Lineage (NCBI taxonomy): Eukaryota > Metazoa > Arthropoda > Arachnida > Araneae > Pholcidae > Pholcus > Pholcus phalangioides. Next base: position 32,052,068 of record NW_028301610.1, on the reverse strand, counting down.
TTATTCTGTCATTTAAAACTGTGTAAAATACAATGGAGGGGGGTGGCATCTTATTTCACTCAAAGCATTAATCGAATTACTTCGTATATATATATTACTGCTAGTTTAATTAATATCGCAGAAAAAGCAATAAATGGGGCACGTTACCGGTGGCATTCATAACAGGTCTGTGTGGAGGGCGGGGATTCAATATAAATTAGCGATATATATATATTATATTATATTATAACAACTGCACGTAAAAAAAAAAATTATCATTTTCACATCAGTTATGAAAAGTGAAATAAAATCGAGGAAATAAAAGAGTCCATTAGATTAATAACGACAAACTTCCACTACAATATGAGGTACCCTTATAAATACTGTTCTTAGATATGTGATGGAACACTTGAGCATAATCTACAGTGAAAAAAAAATAAAATAAAATAAACAAATAAACAATGAAAAAAAAAAAATCACACCTACGAAAAAAACACACACACTTACAAGTGCAATTCAGTTTGTTTTGCGCAGTTTCAAAAAATTACACTACCATTTTTCTTTTATTGTTTTCTTTTATAAGCACTACAGTTTTTTTTTTTAAATTTTAGCACTATGACGACAGAACGAAGAGCATATGCGAAAAAACGCCATAAAATTTTTTTTTTTGTTATCTTTTCTCTATTTACTCCTGAATATAATATCAGAGAGAATGTGAGAGAGAGAGAGTTCAGATTCATGTCTGACGACTTTACGCGTCAAACAATTTCAACAATTTTTTTTTTTTCTTTCTTATAACTATATCAGGAGGGCCAAAAAAAAAAGTTGAAAAAAAAGTTTGTGTGATTATGAGTCACACACATGATAAATCATCAGTAAAACGTTCACCAGTATCATCATCACCGTTTCAATCATAATAACAATTATTATTATTATTGAAAAATTATTTTGCTCCAGAGCAATCAAAGTCAGTCAATCACCCGTCATTACGGCACAGTCCATATAATTATTATAAGATACCCAACATAATACACATTGCGATATGTTCATTGACGAGTAATGAGAGTAATCACACACACACAACACTGGTTAACATTAATGTTGTTGTTTTTTTTTTTTCTAATTTTTTTTTTCCTCCTGTAAATTGAACATGTGTATTTTTTTTTTCTCAATATTGTAAATTCAGTGCAATATTTTTGTTACTTTTTGATTAGAACGTAATAATTTTTCTTTTGTCTTCATGTAATATACTTCTTTCAAGCCGAAAAAAAATGTTTTTACATTTTTTTTTTTTCATGTGCTGAGCCGCTACGCAATAGTCCTCTAAATGGCACTGGTGACTGTTTGTGGGTGAAATTGTACAAAACTTAGACGACGTGTTTATCATTATTTATCATCATCATTATTATTTTGTTTTTTACACAGCTTTACACAGACATGGGGCAATCTGAAAAAAGAGAAAAAAATCAATATGAGATGACATATAGAACATGCTTTACATTTCATGTAAGTTTTAATAAAATGTAACGAGAATTCAGGACTTCCCAGAAAGAGAATTATTAGACTAAAATGAATTAGTAATAGGTTTTACCATGGAAGTGAAAATTTTCTTTGGAGTTTGCGTTTAATATTAATGATCACGATCATAAGCTGTTTCCTATCGGCATCAACTACGTTTTACGCATTTGAAAAATCTTAGCATAATATTTCATAGGTCCGGTCCACAGCCTGTAAACCAGGGGGTCTCAACCTTTTGTGTTCTACGAACCCTTTGCACCAGTAAGATTAAGTCCACGTACTCCTTGTACTAGTACATTCGCCACGGACAACTTTACAAAATAATATTCAGTATATAGGAATGTATAAACGATAGTTGTTTCCCCATCTAAGACCCTGAAAATCTCTAAGGACCCCCGGTTAAGAACTTCTGCTGTAGATGGTCAGAACAGTGCTGTATATTCAGAACAACAGCATGAATACAAGGATGCTTATATCCGGGAATTTAACAACTCAGATCATCATGAGTGCATACGCTTACTGATTTCTGTCCTTTTATGCAAATAAAGACAAAGTAGACATGGACTGACACTTCAAAGTGAAATCTGAATTTCTTTTAGAAGGCTTTTTCGTGTTAGAAGAAGATAGCTGCGATCCAGGGGATGTACTACCATCTCTTCATCCTTTGAGAATGATCGTCCGAAGATCTCTTCAGTTCGTAAAGCAAGTAAAATTCCTTTTCGTCTTTAGGTAAGGACTATAAAAGAACTTAAGGATTGGAAATCCAATCGAATCAATGCTCTAACACATTGTTGGACCATAAGTTGATTGTTATTTAAACCCATTATTAAGATGATTCCGTGTCATGATCATTTTATAATTACCTTCCGAGAGGTCCTAAATAAGTCACGCTTGATTATAAACGCTCTAAGAATTATAGTTATATTTAAAAAAATATTTAAAAATATCAATACATCAATAAGTACATGCAATATAAGTTATCCTATTTTCTCTATTACAACCACGGGAAAGAAAACGCTCATGTTATACAGGCATTGACTCCAGCGGAAACATTTATCCTTATGTAAAAGATGCTCACGGTTGTCCAATCTATGAACTTCCCGGCGTTCGTGTTTAACAATAAAAACCCCCGGGAATAAAAACGGGAAAAAAAAATTTCAAACTCTATATATATATATTATAGGGACACCACACGAATTGATACAGCCATTTCAGAGACGACCTTTGTTAAAAAAAAAAGTACATACACACACACACACAAAATGGGGATACAAGGATAAAAAAAATTGATATTTGGTGTCGAAGTCCGTTTTACGCCAGGCAGCTCCTACCGCCGATTAGGCGTGGCGTCGTCCTGGACCACGATAAGCCGAAAGAATAATGGTTTCCCTACAATATACAGAATAAGAAGAAGAGCGAGAGAGTCGTGTGAGGAAGGTATAAAAATGATGGGAAGAAGCAAGGGGGTATATATGTACAGTAAAAAAAAAAAAGAGGAAGAGAGGTACAATGTTAAAGGAAAAATGGTTCCATACCTATGGTTGAGGTGACTAGAAATAAAAATTTACCCTTGGGTATTCTGGATTCGGGGTGGGGCCCTGGTATTATATGCGGGCCGGAAGTGCCGAAAGAGTTGGCGGGAAGTGGGACGCCCGGGCAATCATGGAGGCGACGCCAAAAAATTTGAATACGTTATTTTACTGCTGTCACACAGTGGAAAAGAAAAAAAGCAGTGTGGAAAAATAAAAGTTATCGCCACGGCTCCCGTGTTTTGATATATCATAGCTGCAGGGACCTGCTGGCTTGTTGACAGCATGAATATAACCGTAGCACACTGACAGTATTTTACGATGTATTCTTATGCTTCTATCATTATTATGGAGAGCACCCTTTAAAAGCATGCGAAACTTTATCACTGCCTATATTCATGCTAAAAAAAAAGCATTTTTATATTCCAGTAGGTTGTAGTGTCACATTTTGTGTTGTTAGGTATGGTGATGATGGTAATACTGATCTTATTTTTCCCCCCTAAAAAAAACTGAGCCCTAAAATCTTTTGACTGCGTATGTTAGATAAGCGTGTGACGCGTGAATTTGAAATTAACCCCTGTTTTACAAGTTCATTCAAGGCCGTGATGGGGATCCGGAGGGGCCTCCTTTCCCGAAATATGAGAAAATGAGACATATATGGAGTTACTTAATTGAGTTTATTGCACTATCAGCTTGGTCTTTCCCCAGAATGAAGTTTCTGACTACAGTCCTGAATTGATCTACACTGTGATTCCATAATTCCCCTTGCAGCATTTTACTGGCGAACCGTCGATCCTAGAGGCATATTTCGAGTGAGAAAAGTAGCACCCAATTAGCGTGGTGGTAAGATGCGCGTCAGGTCCCATATTCGAACCGGTGGAAACTACAGATAACAAGATATTTTCCTAACGAGCTTGAGGTGACCACTGGTAGATGGAGCCTTCATTTCTAACTCAACTCGTTAATGGCAGTAAATTGCGTATAGTGATATGGCCGGAGTTAGTGTGTGTTTGTGGCGAAGTTGTTAGAGAAAAAATATCCAAATGGCGTGTAGAACTCAGATACGCCATTCATGTTGCGAAGGGTTGCATAGTTAAAAAATCAACTTTTTATATGGACACCCTGTCCTCAAACGCCCAATTAGAAAGTTGTAGCCCTGTCCCTTCTAAGGTCAACGAAAAACATTCCACGTTTTTAAGTGCAATATTCGCTGAGATATTTGAATTCAAAAATTGAGGAAAAGTTTGGCAGCATAAAAAAACTAGGGAAAGAAGCGTTGTCCATAATGCTGTTCTTTCACAACTGTTCTTTGATTTTTCGAATTCAAATATCTCAGCGAATATTGCTCTTGGAAACGTAGAATTTTTTTGGTTGTTGGCCCCAGAAGAGACAGGGCAACAACCTTCTAATTGGGTTTTTGAAGACATGGTGTCCGTATAAAAAGTTGATTTATTAACTATACAACCCTTTACACCATGAATGGCGTATCTGAGTTCTACACGTCATTTGGATATACTTTCTATTCGGAAGAATACCTCTAGGATCAATGTTTCGTGATTAAAATGCGGCAAAGGGATTTATGGAATCACCCTGTATAATAAGTTGTCATTTTTTCAATATGTTTATAGGTGCAAAAAGCATGAACCAATTCAAGTCATTTTTGACTAATCTATAGCGATCCAGTATGGCATTCCATAGGTTGAAGTTTCGTTTCTTTTGCTTTTCATTTGCCGGACGTTACTTGTGAAGCCTTAAACTAATCGGTCCTCCGCGAAGTTGGAATTTTGTTCAACTCAAATATACATTTTTTATCTGCAGAAGCGTGAATTCCTCCTTCTCTTCTCTCTCTCTCTCGTTACTTATTTCTGTTTCTATAAATTCCGCTCTTTTTGATTGTATGTTCTAGATTAACGTGCCACGTGAGTTCAAAATTAGCATTCGTTCTGCATACAGATGCATATATATTTTCGCTTACCGATATTTTCAACACCTTAAGAAATACAAAAATTTCAATCGATTCAAGTCGTATTATTTAACCAAGCCATGACAATCCTGCAAGAAGTTTTAAATCGTGTTTTAAAGTTTTAAATCCTCTCTATCTGCTGAAGCACTGGAAAATGGTTGTGAAGTCGTAACGTAATCGGGCCTCCTACTTAGTTTGAAAGTTTATTTATTTGCCTCGGATATTCCTTATTATCGGCAGAAGCATCAAACTCATCAAGTAAATCCAACAACCAATCTGTCTCCTACAGAGTTCTAAAGCTTGTAGTGTATGCGTTTAGTTTAATCTATGAAAAGCTTCCTCAAACAATCAACCACACATTAGACGAAAATCGTCCCTCCTTGACATCTATTATTAACCTTGGGAAGAGATATGCCTACCAGAAGTTTCTAAAAAAAGTTTCGGTATAGTGTAGCCACAATCTTATCACAAGCTTCACCCAACCTATGGGCTGAGGTACACAAACGAAACTATCAAACCAATTGTAGAAAAAAACTTCAAACAAGCTTATGAAGCTTTACGGCTTCCGAATATTCTCGAAGCACGAACTGCATAGTCCACGCCCCCGTCTTTTTTTCAAGAAAGGACTGCATTTTTCATGTTTCTTTTTGTATCATATACCGATTTATAATATAAGTCATCTAAAAAAACCAACAAAAAAAAGTATAATTGGACCATTTCGAGTGTTCTGAGGCCATAGCCCACTCCAACGACTAACCTGTCAGCATCTCACGCAAGTGTATGGAATATCTATCGATATAAAGTCATTGTTTCTTTTTTTGTTCGAGTGAAGGAAAGAAAAAAATGGTCCTCAAATGAGAAGGTAATAAAAAATGAGCACCAGATAAAAAAAAATTATATATAAAATAGAGGGAAATAATGTCGAGGAAAAAGCAAGAGTACCCATAAGAGGAAGGGCACACCCAAAAAAGAAAAAGACCACTTCAATGGACAGGAAAAAGTAATCTAGTTGCGGAGTCCAACCTTTTCTCTTTTGCCCCTTTTTTTTTGGTTCTTCCTTTGTCTTCAGGAAACAGCCTCAAAATTACCAATTATTTTGGTCCTCAACTTCGAACGTAGAACCAATCTGTCATTTCATCCTCTTTTTTTTTTCATTGCTCCTCTTTTCACGCTTTGAATATTCAGTCGAATTCGTACTTTTTTCCAGAAAAAAAAAAAACCCCTTCCGTAGAATATACGTATCCTTTAAATAGGAACCAACTGGATACGAACGAACGTTTCCAAACAGGATTTCTTCAGAAAAGACTTCTTCAACATTTTTTTTCGAAGCTGTTACAGATAGCTTTACCTAATGGCTTAATTGTTATAGAAAACTGAAATTGGTAATTAATCAATACTGAAAATATTATAATAAATTATACGGTTTCATTTATATCCAATGGAAATTTAATTAAAAAAATTATTCAAATTTTGAGATGTTTTAAAATAAAAAGTTCATTTAGAAATATTTACATATCAGTTGATTCTTTTTTGGAGGAAAATTTCGACAGCAGTTAGATTAATATTAAAGAGGAATATCAGTTGTGTTTTCCGCAATCAATCGCGCATTAATCAAGTTAAAATCACCAAAAATAATTAGGAGTTTGTATGAAATTAGCATAATATCGAGCACACGGTCTAAAAGCTCTAATTTTGCGATGAGTTTTCTCGGACGTTCTTTTTTCTTGGTTGTGTGTGTTGTTGGATGCTGCGCATCCCTCTCACCCCATTGGGTTGAACGGCGGCATTGGTCTTTGTTGGATAAGCCATATGCCGTAAAGGCTGACTATATAGGCACTGTACTAAGGATAGCCTTCTTCCTTTCCTTCCAAGCCACTTCTCACCACACACACTCACACCTCTGAAACACAGCATTTCTCGCACCTCACAACCCTCCGATCTCTCCAACCTAGTCATTTCTGTCTATTCCTTTGTTTGGTTGTGTGCAAAAGGAGAAGGCGACATAGGAAGTTGTGTTGGGAAGGAAGGTACAGAAAGCTTTGGAAGATGATTAATGATCAGATTAAATGAGAAGGTTGTTGGTGGATTGGTGAAGAAAGGCAGGAGAGGAGTAAGGAGCAGGGAAGGATGAGGGAAGAATCTGAAATGGCTCATGAAAATTTTCAGTTACCAAAATCCAAAGATGTAAAACATATGCATATATATATACACACGTGCGAGAGTCTGGACAAATTTTACTTTGAGCGGTCCAATCAGAGACAACCGATCGCTTACCATTGATGCTTTTCTTGAATATTTGTCATTGAAACTTTTTTTATCTAGTCACTCTTTATAAGAATCTGTCAAAAACGGTTGATGTTTAATCGGTTTTAAGTAAAATAATCTATTGGCGTGTACCACCATTCCATGTTTTACTGAGAATCTTTAGCAATCTTATTGGAAGATATCTATAATTAGACCGATTATCGGTAAAATCAATGTGTAGTTAACAAAGATCTTCTGGTGAATTCAAAATGTTTAGCTTGCTGAACTGAATATCTCTAGTTTCTAAACACGAGATACGAATTGCAATTTTTCGTTATTCTTTGTCGAACAGATGTTTTTTTATCACGCCAGGAAATAACATTGCAAATGTTACAAAAACTTATAATAAGAATTTTCTAAATGATTTGGTTTCTCGAGGAAACAAACGGTGACAAGTAATCATATCTTTAGAGTAAGACATTCAAAATCTTTAAGAAAAAACAAGAACGGGGAAAAAAGCGTCGATTCGTCAAGCAGTTCAAAAACATAGATAAAGATGGAAATCAAGGGGACATCTTGAGAAAAGAATCGTTACGAGACAGCTTGGGAATAGGCAATTTCTGTCGATGATTGCGGACCTTATTGGCGTTTCACTTGCTTGCCACCTGGCGCAAAACAGATTCCGCGAAGAACGAAGATTCGTTGCGAACAAATTATCTCAATTTTCTGAAATCGTTCTTTGCAGTTCAAAATTGTATTTTGCAAAGTAGAAACTGCTGTCATCGTGGTGGTTGTTGGGAAAACAGCGAGTCGTTTCATCTATACCTTATTGCCTGAGCCATTATGTCTTAAATGATGCAATTGGTGGATGCATTCTGACTTGAATTTATTATTATTTTTCTAGCCGATTGTGTGTGTCACACAGCTTCGAGACACAATACATACAAATCGACCGCCATTTCCCCATGCTACACGTAGCTTATTGCTGTTCTTCGGATATGACGAGCTGAGTGGCTGCTGTTGCTGCTGATGATGGTGATGTAAACGATGGGCAGAAAACATATAACTGCGACAATTCAGAATGAATATAAAATCCTCGCCATTTCTTCAAAAATCAGTATAAAACTCTTGCAAGGCACTCTGGCTTCTTGCTCGAATTTTTCGCCGAAAAAATAGCGTAAATAACTGATATCTTAGAACGTCTAAAAGTTGCCAGATTTAATCATTGATTTCACGTTCGCAAAATCGCAAGTATCGCTGACATAACTTTAAGAACCCGTTTTCAATTAATATCAGATGGCAAAGATTTCTCCTTACACAGCGATTTCTCGAAATCTACGCTTCTGGTTTCCCCTTCCAAAGTAATTAATACGGCTAAGATAGAGAATGGTCCACCTTTCGGTAATTTCCTCCGGGTAGGCATAAAGGGAAGATGATAAATTCCAAGAGTGACAAACTCCTCACTTTTGACCGGGCTACCCGGGGTTTTAAGCACCCGTTTGTTAAATTAACATTTGTTCAAATCGGAACCAATTTCTACTCGGCTTTAATTCATTTGTTTTCCATGAGCTTTACGGGGGAGGAGAGGGGGGAAGGTTTGCTCGAAAATAAGGAGAACCAAACACCCTCACACCAACTCACCAACATCAAAACCTTGCAAAGTTCTCTCCCGGCAAAGCAACAGAGTGGTGACGGTGGCAGCAACGATGGGTAGCACCCCCCGTTCTCTTCATGGTCTCCCTCTCTCTCCTCGTATTTTCCTCCGTGTCCCTCTAATATTACTGAAGGAAGTGGAGATTAAAGGGTGGAATTCCAGTTGAATAATGGCTTCCCTTAGCGTGCACCACTCATCTTAAGGGGTGAAGAGAGAGGAGCGAGAAGCAAGGAATGAATATGAGGAGGACCAAAGAGTTAGAGAGAGGTAGCAAAAGGCGAGAGAGAAGGTTTCTCAGAAATTTGTTGAGTCTCAAACGAAATGTAAACCTGTCGAACTTCCGCCTGTTTTAATCGTTCAGTGTTACATATTCGTTTCCTTCAGTCTTCTCTATGCTCCCCCGTCCCCGCATTAAGCGATTAAGAATACTCGAGAAATTTGCTCGGCCGGAAGTGAGCTATGAGCTAATTGTCGAGGCTACGCGGCCTGCCTCATTTGTAACCCCTAGGAAATTCTTTATTAATAATGCTCCCCACGCACCGCATCATGCCTTTCCTCTTTTCCCGACCTTAACTGCTGCTGCTGCTGGAGGTACATCAGTTTTGCAAAAGGATGGGAAGAGAAGGTTGTGCAGCAAAAGGCGAGTGGCTCTTCGTATTGGACGAGAAATTTCTCGAAACCTGTTAAATCAACTGTTACTAATCACACGGAAAAGCCTTCTTATCGAGTTTTCGCGAAGACGTGTCGCCGGTGAATGGGAATAAGAGAGAGAATCGCGGAAAGTTTGGTGCAAGTTTATAGTACGGCGAAGAGCTTTTACTACCGCACCTGCATCGAGCAACCAAGTTTGTGAGCAAACATTCGCTTTGTTTAACTTTGCTATTATTATCAGATAATTCACACGCCATTATGCATTTGTGTTTTTTTCTTTTGCTTTTTTAGCTTCTTTCCCAAGCATAACGAATTTATAGGAAAGAGTTATCTCACCTTGCATCTTATGCTCAGCCTCAGCTCTGGCGTTGCGCTCTCTTTCAAGTTCTTGCGCCAAGGACTCTGCAAGGATGAAATTCAACTTGAAATCATTGAAAGACATATCTTCATTTTTAAAATACTTCAGTTTCATCTCAAAAATGGTTATAGGTGGAAATATATCTCAAGGATGTACTCACGGAGACTAAACACATGAACCATCTTAATGGCTTTGAGCTTTTCGAATTGAATTCTTAATATTACTCGTATCTTCTCTAAGAGCGTATTTCCGCTCGTATAAATAAGAAGTAATATTAAACAAATCTGATAATCTGCCATGCTAACTCGCAATAATAAAAAGAAAAGCAGAAAGAGGAGAATATTTCCAACAAATCTCATTTATCTAGTTCTTCCCGATGTGAGAACATTAGACTGAATAACGGATGGTCGTAGGGAGAGATTGGGAAGCGAGAGTCCCATCTTTTTCTTTTTTTTTTTTTGCTTTTCAATTTTTCACTTACGAATATACATCGGAATAAAGAAAGAAACCACTGGAATTCCCCTACAAATGATATTAAACCATTCTGGAAAGCGAATCATATAAGGAAACGGCTGTGAAATACAGTAAATGCAGCCGGGCCATTTCTCTGAGATCTCATTATGCTCAAGTCTTCAGCAATCATATTTCCCGTTTCGACTATATCCCCCTCGTTTCTTTCTTTCTTTCTTTCGTTTTTTGCCTCAATCTTTCCCTGAAAGTTGAAAGTAGAGATCGTGTTCATCATTAACTTTTCTTATTCTGTTCCACGTACAGGGACAGTCCACATACTGCACTTTATTTTTTCATGGGATTCCAAGAGAGATTTAATACAATTTTCTCGAAAGTCAGTCGAAGAATGAATCCACCAAAGGGCACCAGAGGACATTTACTACTCGGTATAGACAAAATTTTCATGGAAAGTTGTCAACCTCCCATCCCATTTACGGAGACGTCATGTGCTCTCTCTCTTCTCCAAAGTAAGAGTTGCATTTTAAAAACCTGTTGTGTGCGTTGTTCGAGAATGGCAGCAGTGAGAGTCTATTTTGGAAGAAACGTAAAAAGAGGAAGGGCATCAAACTTATTCAAGAGTAGCATCAAGCCGATGGTGAGTGGGGTTGGTAGGATAAAAGTGAGGGTTGTGGGGTTGGCGGCGGAAGGGTCAAAACAATGAACGGAAACGAACCGAGCATCAGCAAAAATCGCGAAACACACTTAAACTCTCATAAAAATTTCAAAACCAGCTTTCGAATAAAGAGAAAGAGAGAGAGAGAGAGAAGTGCAGCAATAATAAAAGTGGTGGATTTTGCATAAGCTTCGCGCCGCGTCCCGACAGCACCCATGCACGCCGCTTCGCCATTCAAAACTATTTCTTGAAGTTCAACGTTGTTGTTGTTGGGTAAAGGAGAAGAACGTAGAAGAGACGAGGGAACAAATATCTGTATAAGAGAGAGAATATGCAATAGATAGACATACACACACAGTGAAGAGCGAAGCTTAAGTAAGGGGGGGGCAGCAGAGGCAAGCAGACTAGGAGTTTTTAGAGTTGGCACTTTTTGCTCCAAAACTCCATTAAAGAGTTACCCAGCGGGAAAAACACACCATAAAAAAGATGTAAAAACTCTTTTGGCGAGGTCTGAATTGTTAATGCCCCTACCGTGCAGAGAAATTGAAGAGGTAGGGGACTGATGTTAGGCACCTGAAGGCGGACGGATAAGATGAAGAGGACAACGCGCTCGCGCGCGCGCGAGCAGGGCAATGCAATGCATGTATATGCAAGCATGCTCACTGGCTGGCTCCTTCCTTCGTGGTTCTTCAACTTTTCTTTTCTTATTCCTATGCAAGAAGTAAAAAATAAATAAACTGCGGTTCTCTTAGTCTAGGGAGGAGCTTTTAGGGAATCGCAAGGGAAAGTGAAGTGAGAGAGAGAGAGAGGTAATGATGGAACAGTTATTGTTCTTCGAAAAAACAAGCGTGAAAAATGCAAAAAAGCAACCGCCTGTTTCAAGCCAGATACGATAGCAAAGAAAGAGAAGATGAGAAAAAAAATGCAGATCGCTTGACTTCTCTGGTCAGCAGGGTTACAACATTTCTTAGAACGCTCGCCAATACGAATCGCCAAACTGTTTTTATGGCTGAAATTAGCAGGATTAGTTTTATTGTGAAGCAAAGTGATCCTCTATCAACCCGATTTCGAGATCCAATGGACTTATATGCACTCATAGAAATGCTAATGACACACATATATTTATCTCGAAGACGGGATGCAAACTTCACCAACATGGACTAAGAGAGAAAGATTCTCAGAAGACGAAGTGTAGCTTATTTAATCGTTTTGATAGCATCCCTGTGCAATTTAACGCTATCTTTGGCTGACACTAATTTATAAGACTGTCGATATAAGTGCAGTTTTAATTTTCACTCTTGGAATTAACATCTTGAAAAAGGTAGGAAAGATAGAAGAACTATGAGAGAGAGAGAGAGAGAGGGACAGAGATCAAGTTGAGCGAAAAGATACCTATCGGATACGTTATAAGATAAATCGCCAAATCTTGTACTTCAGCTAAAGAAATGGTTTTTCAAGTTCACCAAAAAAGCGAGGAGCATTGGCGTGGCTCTTCCTTTTCTTTTCTATTTTTTATACTTATATCGTTCAATTTTTTTTTTTCCTTTTATTATTTTTATACTCTCCTCTTTATAGGGTAAAAGTGCTTGTTTGTACCGGTAGGGAAAGCCCAAGGGAGCTGGAACCATCATCTGAGGAACGTTTCACAAATGCATGAATTTAGGCTGGCTGCATTTCCATAATGTTTGGTTCTCGGTATCTGCCTATTACAAAACCCGCCGCTTACCACTCCCTACGTGTTCTTCTTCTTACCTTGGCTCACTTGATAGATGGAGGAGCGAAAGAGCTGCAGCAAGCAAGACACAGAAAGAAAAGTGCAAGCTAGAACGTCACCAATGTACCAACGCCACCGCCACTGCCGCTTCCAACCAATCTCCTGCCTCTCTTTTTGTGAACTTTTTTATATACTTTTCGGACGGGCCTAAAACTAGCGCGTTTGAATTCGGCTGCTGTACAAGTGTAATATGAAGGAGAGGATTGAATATTCCATGAGAACGCATTTTTTGAATGCCCATTTTCAGCTGCTCTTGCTTTTATTGACGGAGCCATGCTATAACTGCCAAGGGCGAGCGAAAGAAGTAGACAGACATGTTTAAGTGCAATTTTACATAGAAAGCCTTTACTTCGAGCATAATATATACGGAATAGAGAGAAATGGGGCTTCTCTAATACTACTCTTTGATATTCTCCTCTGGAAAATTTAAGGAAACGTAACTTTAAATGCGCTTCTAAGATCTAAAGTAGTGGAAGATTAGATAAAGAGCTACTTGTCAGGATCTTAGGTTGTGTGGTTTTAAATTTTAGGCTGCTTTGAGGAATTCTAACACGTTCTTTTCTACTAACCACGAGGATAAATACATATGTGATTGGCATTCCAGACTCCAGAGAGTCTTTTCCCAATACCCGATTCTTAAGAAATTAAAATATACTACAATAGGATCTCAGTGAGCGGAATCGATAAAGGTTAATTACCGTTGAGTAGGCGCAGCGTTTCTGCGGAGCTGTTTCGCAGTGCTTCTTCGTATTGTGCACGTTTCTTGACTTCAGCCTCGAGTTGTTCTTGAACACGTCTTCGATTCCTTTTTTCTTTCTTTAACCGTTTTTGGTATAGAACTGAAAATAATACACACACATATATATACACACATAAAAACAGATATTTTACATAATATTCGATTTCAAAAATTTGCATTAAAAATACGAAAATAATCAGGTTTTTACAGCAATTATTGTTTGAATCGTCAAATAATTTAAGTGGTTGCGGAGTTCTTTCACGATTTCATTATATTTGAGAAGAAAATATGATGGAAAAAATCCATTTCGATAAATCATGGAATCGTTAGCATCGGAATATACTTACCAGAATACCAGAAAAATTCACAGGTCTTTTTCTATATATTTTTACACTCTTTTCCTCTCTATCTGCAAACCTTCTGAGAAGATCACAATCACTATAGCCAGACTTCTTACATTTTTTTGTTATTTCCCTCTACTGTCAGCTGAATATCTCCAGCAAATGCCAAAGACTACGCTTGTGGAAGAAACGCTACCAATCACAACTGAACACCTTCAAAAATCACATCACCAGAACGTTCGTTTTGCCTCTCCTTCATCTCAACAAATCATTACTACCATAGGAATCACATCGGTCGTGTTTTGTGTGTTTATTTTTACACGCCTCATCTCCACATCTGCGTATATTAGAAAGATGTGTGTCAACCACTATAGTTGACATGTACTGCATCTGTAAATCTTCAGCAAGTGGCACACAATGAACACGACGCTTATAAATAAAACACTACCAATCCAAGTGCAGCTGGACGCCTTCAAATATTGCGTCGCAAAGAGAAAGGTTATTTTTTGCCTTCTCTGAACAAACTAGACATGGCATTAGTAGTGTTTTGTTTGTTTATTTTAACACAACACGTGTGATTTTCACATCTGCACGCATTCGAAAACTGTTAACCTGGCAGGTGCAATAATTAATAATTTTACGGAAGAAACACTACCGGGCAATGTTGAACACCTTCAAAAATCCCATTGCCACGAAAGTTTATTTTGTCTCCCCCCTTTTTTAGCAAAGCAAACTACCAGATAGGTAGGGTTGTACCATAGTCGACGTGTATTACAGCTGTACAGCTATAGCAGTAGCGAAGAAACCAATTATTATCGAAAACCCTCATCCAATAACGACTGCTGAACATCTCCAGAAAACGCCAACTATAATCGTTCCTTTAACTAATAATCACAACAGCTGTACTAAGTCAAATAAACTAAGTCATATCCAAACAACAACCAAAGGAATCTCTCAAAAAACAATACATATCAATCATAATAATTGGTGAGATTGCAATTTTGACAGAGTCCATAAACCCAAACAACACAACCCTCATAAAAAAAAACCCCCACGATGCAAATTACCACGTCGTTACAGACACATAATCTGCCATTCCATTTTTAAATGAAAATATCACGTTTTTCCCGATCCCGATTCTCACCATTTCCGGTACCATTTCACCATTAAATCTCGGAAGAATACCAAAAAAATAAAATAATACTGAAAATGAAAAGCCCTTTATTCAAATGACATTTAAATTGGATTAGATTTTACAACGGTGCTTCATTTTTTTTCCTTCAAAAAACAACACAAAAAATCAAAAACAATTGTTTAATAATACAGAGAATAAAAAAAAAAAATTATTCAACAATGAACAATAATATCCGAAAAACGGATAAAAAAGCGGTGAAAGCCACAGAAAAATGAAATTCCTTTCTTTTCATCCCATTTTTATTCATTTTTTGTATTTGTTTTTTTCCCACTTCATGAAATATTATTTTTTTATTATCTTTCCGTTTCCGGATTCCGGAATGGAGGGGGGGGGGAACCCTTCAAAAAAAAAGGAAATCCACCCAGAAATAAAACCCATCAAATGTATACATTTTTTTGTTACATATCATGCTATTTCTCTCGAACCCTCCCAACTATAACATTTCAACTTGTTGTTTCCATTTCATTTTCACGAAAATGCCAATGCAAAATGACAGTTTTTCCGGATAATTCAATCCGGATATATATATAACGGGAAAATGAATAAAAAAAAACCAACTTTTTCGAATATATATATCTTTGAACTGGAAGTGGCAATGCGTGTTATAGGTTTTGGTTTTTATTTCAAATATAAGAGTTTTTCTGCTCTGTTTTTTGTTTGTTTTTTTTTTCGCCCTTCCCTTTTATATCTTCTATTTGATGGATTGTTTTGGGAATTTCTGGTTGTTTTCCTCCCGAGAAGCTTCTACCTTTTGTTTAGGAATAACGGAGAATGTTCTGGATCACTCGAAGAAGGTGAAATATGCGTGTAGATATATATATATGTGTATGCGGATATATACTCACATGCGTTGTATTAAAAATGCATTCAGGGGTGATTTCTCTTCAGTGAGGCATAAACTATGCGAATTGATCCGCCATTTTGGGAGTTCGTAAGGCTGAATTTTCTATGTGGTATTTTGTTTTAGATGATCGAATACGGTTCTATGAGTGGGATTATTAGGTTCATAGATTCTTGGCTTATCTTTGTTTTATCTGAAAATCTATGGACGTCATATAGGGTTCTTTTACGAAAACAGATAGCGGCACCTGGACTTAATTTCAAGGGGAATCTAGCACTGCTGGAAATCCAAAAAAAAAGAAATTCTGTGGTATATAGAGACCCTTTTGAAAAAAAAAAAACCATTCAGCAAAGATCTGTTTGGAATGTCTTGAAGCTCCCGGGGTTCAATCAAATCACGACCTAAATGTCCAGAACTTACTGCAGGGCACATTTTACGTTCACAAAGGAAGTAAATGGCTGTTTCTTTCTTATAAAACAAGCTCTGCAGGTTTGATCACTGCTAATTCCTATAAAAATCAACGTATTAAGATGATTTTTAGTGTAGTGATCAGTGAGGAAAAATAACACTTTTAGCACCATTATAAGTCATTATAATTTTTTTTTGATAACGTGATCCTCACGTATATTCCCAAGAGATCTGTATGATCTGTCCAGGAAATGTGTTAGTGTTAGTAGACGTCAAGATCCAAACTGGGATTCGAACCAGGACCTGCACAGTCTGAAGCTATCTCCCTAACTACTCGACTGCCAAGGCAGCGATTTTTACAGAATGAATTTCAAATTTTTTGTTCCAAATTTCCATGAACCTTTAGGTTGTGCAACATCTAGGGGTTTCCATGAAATGGATCCGATTCAAAATTATATTGGAAGTGATTATCAGGGCACCATCGATTGGATTGGTGATTATACCAATCCAATCGATGTCCTAACACTTTGGTATCTCTTTAAAGTTTTTCAAAATCAGATAAAGAGTGTGATTCGATAAAATATTTCGATTGTAATCCATCTTTACAAGGTTGGCCGTGTAAAATTTTGATATATACACCATGGATCTTTCGCTCCGGAACTGGCTCTGGAATCGACTTGCAGCTCTAAAAAACTCAGGATTGTTGAATAGTGTTGAGGATTGGCAAAATTTCGTGATTTTAAGGAACTGTTAAGAAAACTTTCTGGTAGGTAGTGTTTTCACCATTTGGTGGTGGGAACGCTCATTAAGGTTTCCACGGATTTCGTCAAGGATTTGAGTTAACGATAAGTCGAAAGCTTCCTCTCTTTTTCCCTGCTACTGCTGTTTTTCTCTTGAGTCTTTTTTTCTCTTCGCATTCAGTACCTAACGATGGCGTAATTTCAAGCCCAAAGATTCATCGTTTCCCAAGTCTCTCACTCTCCGTCTCCTTGAGCCAAGCTGACGAAACATAGGCATAGATAGCATCCTTACAAAAGAATCAACACAGAGGACATAAGAAGAAAGAAGAAGGTACACGATCGAGCAAAAAAAAAAGAGTATATAATAATAAATAAAATAGGAGGATAAAAAAAAACGGAATGGGAAAAAAAGGAACGAGGAAAGGTTACAAGCGCGTCAGTGTGTTCTCGGCGTATTTGGATCACATTCATCACTGTCACGTCGAGTCGGAGGGGGTCGCTTCACAACACAGCTGAGAGCCCTCCTTATACATACAGTATATGTATGTGCATGTATATATATATATATAACTGGAACGTTATTCCTCGTTGCATTGCCTCTATCCTTCTCACCGATCCTCAATCTCTTGCCACCATCTAGTGCCTTCATCTCTGGCTCGTATACACTGCACATGGCAGTGAGAGAGAGAGATAGAGCGCGGGTGCGTACGCGCACGCACACACACACACACACGCTGCCAGCGATGACATCTGTCGGCCATGGAACAACAAGCTGCATCAGACCTGCCTGATCTGCTTGAGTTGAGCAAGAGAGGAGACATGTGGTTAGTTCCCATGAGCTTTTCATCTCTTAGTGTGTCGATCTCTATATGTAGTGTCAGTATTATTACTTACTTGCTGGTTTTGCTCTCTTTCTTTCGTCTTTTATACTCAAGACACACGAGAAATAACAAAAAAAAAAAAGGAGATATACGTATATATTTCTATCTCTTTGTTCATTTTTGATTCTTCTCCATCAAAGAATTAGAATGATGTGCGTAGATGTCAATAAGATGGTACGTACCGCGAAAAATATAAAGAGATTAATTATAAAATCTTGAATTTTCTGTATTGTGGAGGTATTGGATAATTTTCGTCTGAATACGGTTATTTCATGATTTTTAATGAGCTGACGAGAATGGAGATCGGCTTGCTGAAAGCCGAGTGGGTTGGACAGGTCTAAATGAAACTAGAGAATGGTTATCTTTGCCCAGTCTATTCGGAATCTAAGTTGAAAGACCCTTTATAACTCTTACATGTATTGTTAAGATGACAGTGGCATGGCTGGTTTCATGTCGCAAAACACTACATGTATCATCTCTCTGGTAGTGAACATTGTTAGAAAAAAGGGAAGGAGCAAAATATAACTTTTCTAGACGATGAGATTTTTGAGGGTGTTCAGCTGTGCTTGGATTGGTAGTGTTTCCTCTATATGCGTAGTATTTATCGGCACCTGCTGAATTTACGGATGTAGTGCGCATTGATAAGGTAGTTGTTATCTTTGGATGTGCAGATGTGGAGGTCAGAGGTGTAAAAATTATCAAACAAAACACCACCGATGTCATTTCTCTAGTATGTTTTGTTTAGAGAAGGGAAGGCACAAAATATAACCTTGCAACGATGCGATTTTCGAAGGTGTCCAGCTGCACTTGGATTGGTAGTGTTTATTGGCACCCTCTGGAGATTTACAGATGTAGTTGACATCTTACGAAAATGTGCAGATGTACAGATCGGGCTTGTAAAAGTCAAAGTCAAAAAGACAAAGGCTCCAAACAAAACCCCATGCTCTAAACCAGAACTATAACAAAAAAAAGTTGGTGCCGTGCAAAGACGTCACTTTTAGGACACCCAGCTATTTCAACGATCCACAAAAAGTCTACCGTTTACACTACGCAGGGAGTTACTACGCATACGATAATATTCCCTTTTTTAAATATAACTTTGATTGAAGTATTTTCAACAAATATCAAAGGGTTACACTTACCCTTCATTCATATGAAATTCCAAAATAATCAAATACAATCCACAATGAATCATAATCAACCAAAAAGAGAACAAAATAAATGAAAAAAGTTCAAGGTGAATGTATGATAAACGAGCTTTTTCATGTAGGCTCTAAACCACAAAAGGAAAGAAATCCAGAAATACCATGGGATTAGAAATCAAAGGGGCCACCCTTCTAACGAAATTATTAGAGCTCATTTTTGAGTTTCCAACCACATTATGATCAAGAGGCACCAAAAAAGGGTTGAACACAAAGAAAAAAGGAAAGGGGTCGGTTGGTTGGTCCCTAAAGGGGACAAAATGCAAATCCTGTAAAGTATAACAATGATGGATTCAAAATTCAATTTGTAAACGCCTATTTGAAAAAAAAAAATCCGTATAGGACAAATTTCGTACATTCATCAAAGGGTTGTCATAGTACGGAAAGGCTTGAATCATGTACGTCCCAGCTCCAAATCAAATCACATATCCATTAATCATATATATTTTAGTTATAGACGTGACACATACGCGTGCGCCGTGACAAAAAAAAAGGACACGTCGGTTCAATATGTCACACAAATATTGCTGAATATATAACTATTATATATGTTATTGCCAAAGCCCGAAATTAGTCAGCTCGCGGCTAATTTCGTTGAATATTGACCAGACCAATGTCAGAATTTTGGGCTTTGGAAAACTAGTTCACGAAGTGGCCGGAGATCCCTGGCCAAAATCCGAAAAGAAAACGCATGATTAGGGGTCATCGCAATTTGGCATATTTTTTCGTGATAATTATGTCCACGTTATCTATGGCAACCCATCAAACCGCAGTCACGGTGCGGTAATGGTTTTTTTCTTCAAAAAAATTCACAGAAACAACTACAGAACATGTACAGTGAAACCTGTACGAGACGGAACGTCAAGGGACTGAAATAATATTCCGTTTTAGACAGATTTCCGTTTTATGAAGGTGCAAATCAAAGCACTAATCATTGAACGGACTATTTTGATTCCGCTTAAGACAGGTTTCCGTCTCATGCAGTGTCCGTCTTAGACAGGTTTCAATGTTATATATGTCTATTAATATTATTATATAAATATAGTTTTTCTTTCAAATTTCTATTTTTTTTTCTCTCGTCACATTGATCTAATGTAGCTACTATACAGGGTGTTCTATACAAGACTCTTATCGTTGACCAATGGCTATTGCCCGAAACATTGGTTTTAGAGAAAACTTTCAATCAGATGAAATGTTTCAAATGATGTCGCACATCATCTTAAATGCCATGCAAATGAAAAAAATATATATATTAATAAAAAAGTTACAAAATTTAAAATTTTATTCGCTCCCTCTGTTCTTTAAATTCTAATTAAAAAGTTGTTGCCCTGCTTTCCTGAGGTCAACAAAAAATTAGTGCAATACTCGCTGAGATATTTGAATTCAAAACCGGAGAAAAAAAGGAAAGAACAGCATGAATGAGAGAAAGGAAAAGTGTCCGACACCTTGTATATGTCACTGCCAAAGCTCGAAGTTGGACATCAGAAATTCGGTCTTTAGCCAGTTCTTATATATCCATCCCTTTACATCCCCACGATACGGGGTCATCGTCATGTCTTTGCGATAATTATGGCCATTTATAATTTATAACCATAATTATGGTTAGCTATGGCAAGCCTAACGATCAAACGAATCTGAATCATATACAAGGATGTGTAAGGATCGACCTATAGGGACCGGCTAAAGCCCAACGAACGACCGAATTTCGGACATTCGCCGTGTCAACTTGGCTGGCCACTTTCGCGAAGTGTCCAACTACGGGCTTTGATAGTAACACACATATACAAATACAACGCCACAACAGGCAAATTGCCCAACGAGGTGGCTGACTTAAGAACATCATGGATCCCCCGAGCCATTTTTTGGAGGCCCTACCTACTACTGCTACCCCGCCCAACCCCAACCCCCCGCGGAACCCCCAACGAATCGGTACATGCGGGAATGTGCGTGTACGTGTAGTGAAACCTGACGTGAAGTTTTTTTTGTTTTGTTTCTCTGTAATGCTTGTTATGTGTAGTGCTGCCATCTGCCACCAGTTTTTCTAACTATGAGTGAAGTGTTATGATTGAATGATTTATCGTTGTAGGACTGTTGCTCTCTGTGGCGAGACTTTTTAACGGGGAGATCGGCTCGCATTTGCGCCTTGAAGTTGGGAACCACAGAGAAACCAACTTCAGCCGATCACCACTGTGGGGTTCGAACCCGGATCCTCGCATCGCGAGTCCGTCACTATAACCACTCGACCACCACAGCGGCCATGCCATATCCATGCATCACACGTTGGCGATGAAAAAATATTATTTGGCGCCTACCGGACCGTCTTACATCAGCACATCGAACTTCTGTCGGGAAACCTTCGGCCTCCGGCTAAAGCCGGAACCATTTCTGGAAATCTGACTTTAACAAAACCTCTAGGCAAATTCGCCGCACATTGGGCTTTGGCAGTAACATATACGTAATTGTAGCATGTTCTTTACTCGTTGATTAGAGGGGGGGGGGGTATCCTCCTTAAGGGGCAATGCCAAAAAAAAACAACAACGATGGCGTATGTCAGTGTTTATGTTAGATTGCACGTATAAGAAAGAAAGACGTTTTTCTCTCTTTTAAAAAGACGAGGAGCATCTTCTCAAGTACATTATGAGTGTGTGTGTGTGTGTGTGTATAGATACAATCTTTTACAACCATCAGCAAGAAAAAGAAGCAAGAAGGCAAGTCTTATTATAAAGGATAAAAAGCCTTCTCGTGCCACTCGTGGCCCGAAAGGCCTTCCATTCCACAAAAAGCCTTATCAACGGCCTTTTTTTTTTTCCGTTTGCGTATCCCCTTTAAGAAACGTCGATCCATCTCTCTTCGTCTAATTTTCGACACAAAAACCCTCTTTGTCAAAAGAATTCTTGCTCCGTTTCCAAGTTTATATATAAAATAACGCTGGAAAAAAGAAAATTGAAAAAAATTGGCTAGGTCTTCGGGCCAGCTACTTATTTGAAACCCGTTCGTTAAAGCGGAAAATTATCGCATTTTTCGGAATTTATTTATTTTATTTATTATTATTATTATTTTTTTGGAAAACGAAACTAAAATTTATAATGTGTTGTTGTGTTTTTATGTTATGATGGAATATGTTTGAAATTTGGAATTTTTTAGTTTTTAATAATGAAAAAAAAAATGCCTACTTTTCATGCCGATTTTCATTTTAAGCTGGTTTTCGAGGTTGTCTGAAATGAAAGGGTGAAAATTTACATTTATTATATTATTATGTAAGAGAAGAAAATATACGTAAATAAATAAATATATAAATTTATAAATTTTTTTTAAATGTTTTTTTATTCGGTTCGAAAGAGAGATTTTTTTTTAGTGAGATGTTTAAAAAATTTTTTTTACAGAAATTTGAGGCGTGAGAAAATTTTGAAATTTGGTATTTTTGAAAAGAATTAACTATAGGAGTAAAATTTTGAAGAATGAAATAATAATTGGGAATGGTTTACATATAATATTTTTAAAACTTGGAATTTTTTGAAATTTTCTCCCGAGTATTGAAAATGTTTCACTTTTTAATAATATGTCACTGCATTTTATTTAAATTTGAATTTAGAAAAAGTACGTGTGAAAGAATTAGAGTAATGTGATTTTTTTGAGAAAATAGAGAAAAATTTATTTTTAATAGGAAAAAAAAATTGGAATTTATTTTCATGTGATTCTTGATGTGAGAAATACTGAAGTGGTTCTGAATTTTTTGGAATTGAAATTTTTCAAAGAATGCTTTTTTTTCAAAGTTTAATAATTAATGTTTTGCAGTTTGTTTTTTTTAATTTTTTTACATAAAATTTTGTATACTCTCACAATTTTTTCAACTTCCTTTTTCTAATTTTCTGTACAAAATTTCTGTCTGTAAAAAAACTATTTGGATAAAAAAAAATTTAATAAAATGAATGTGATGATATACATAATATTGAAATACGTATTTTATAAGAACATTTTATGGTATTTAAAAAATTGTAAGAACCAAAAGAATTTTATACAATTTCTACTCATTTTCCACTGATTAAAAATATTTGGAGATTTCATAACAATTTTAAAAAGAACCATCAAATTATACAATCAAAAATACCAGCATAAATATAATAATAGATTTGCTGAGAAACTTTTAAAACTCGCATAATAAAATTTTTTTGAAATCATTAAATTAAAAATTAAATTTTTTCTCATTTTTATAAATTGCAGATAATAATGTAAATAATCATTTTATTTTTACGCAATGAAAAATTGAAAATAGTTTCATTTATTTGAAAATTCATAGAAAACTCTTTTATAAATAACTTATACACATAAGAGTTATTCAACAATTTGACTAAAGTTAAATTTTTATCTCATCTGTTGTTTTGAAGGAATTCAACAAAATTTCAACTCAACCAACTTTAGAAAAATCAAGGATTTAATGAATTAAAAAAAATTAACAAATGATTATGCTACATAAAAGATCAAAATAAATTTGAAAATATTAAGTTAGAATAAGTTTTAAAATTTCAAGATTGAATTTCAAAATTAAATAAGTTTTAAAATTTCAAGATTGAATTTCAAAATTAAATAAGTTTTAAAATTTCAAGATTGAATTTCAAAATTAAATAAGTTTTAAAATTTCAAGATTAAATTTCAAAATTAAATAAGTTTTAAAATTTCAAGATTAAATTTCAAAATTAAATAAGTTTTAAAATTTCAAGATTAAATAGGCTTTAAAATTTCAAGATTAAATAGGCTTTAAAATTTCAAGATTAAATAGGCTTTAGAATTTCAAGATTAAATAGGCTTTAAAATTTCAAGATTCAATAAAAAAAATAAAAAATATTAAATTTAAAAAAATTAAAAACACTTCATTTTTATCAATTCATTTTCATTCCCAAACCAACCAAAATTAAATTTTCTATAAACGCACCCGAAAAACATCCTTCCCACCAACAAAAATAAAATCCAATTCTTGCCATATTGTTATCATAATATAATATTTCAAACTATAAAAGAACAATTTCCACCTTCAAAAAATAAATAAATAAAATAAAATTTAAAATTTAAAAATACTCCTTTATGAAAACAAATTTCAAAACAACACTTCCGTATGCTCAAAATAGAACCAAAAAAAAGAAAAAAAAGAAAGAAAATTGGTTTCAATTTTTTGGAACCGTTTTGGTGCGAATGCGAAAATCTCGGAGGCGTATTGTATTGTATGGATGGATAGATAGATGTGTATGCGTTATAGCATTATATTATACATCTCTTGGAAGTCATCTATCAAACGTTGCGAAATGAAACACTCAAAAAACGGGAATTTTTTTTCCCCGGTTTTTCCCTTTTCCGTATATATGGAAATATTTCTTTTTCCAGGACAAAAAAAAAAAAATATCTCCAGAGTAAATAGAATCCTCATGAAGAGAGTAAAAGTCCCAAAGAGAGGATGAAATTTTTCCGACGTGTTTTCAAGTCAACATTTACATAAAAAGGACGCGTACTGCAAAAAAAAAAAAAAAAAATTATACATATATTTATACATACATTCTGTATTTCGTTTTTATACATTAGAGAGAGAACTTGAACTCCCGAACCGTATAAAAAAAATACTAAAAAATGGAGGAAAAAATAAAAAATCTTAGGAAATATGTGTTCGCAATGCCAAGATAAACTGTCAAACAGTATTTGAGTAAAAATTCCTGTAAAATAAATCGACCGATGGATTGCGGAAAAGAGCATCTGTCAGTGTTTTCCTATTTTTTTTATGTATTTTTGGTGATTTTTTATTTTTGTATTTTTCTTGGAATTCTATGGATGTGTATTTTAGTGAGTTTTTTTTTCCCATGTCATATGTGTTTATTATCCGATTTTTTTTTCCTGTTAGAAACATTTAGGATCGAAATATAAATCCCGGAGATGTCGTTTGTTTTGGCTTTTTTTACTCGAAATTTTATATATAACTACTCATTCATTCGATTTTTTAATGTTTGAATACTAAATAAATTGACGAAAATTTCAAAATGACATATATAGTATAACAAAAATGAATAAAATATATACTCTCATTTTTAGTATTTAATTTCGATTATTATTTGGTATTGTTGTTGATAATAATTTATTAATGAGTAATTTTTTTCGATAGTTTTTTGAGAAAAAATTGTATATTTCGGAAATTTTACACTGGATTTTCATAAGATTAGTGGAAAAATAAACTGAAGAAATTATTTACTTCATAACATAAAATAAGTAAGTCTTTTTATAAAATAAAAGTTTATAAATTTTTTGTTATAAAGTTTTTTTAGCAGTTGGCCAATGATTTCATTATCGGAACAAAAAAAAATTCGTCCGTAAGAGGGGGTGACCGTTAATCAGGGGTTCGAAATTCATACTTTTATTATACAAGGTGAAATTGCTATTTGGCCGTAAAAGAGGGTAGACCACATCTGAGGGGTGTCCGTTAAGAGGGCTTTTACTGTATCCAGGTTTTAGCAGTTGACTAATGGAAAGTGTATTCTATATAAAAATGGTAAATTAAACTTTTTAATTACAGAATTTTTTTTTCAAGTTTTCAAATTCATAAATAAAATTAAATAAATAAATAAATTTTTAATAAATAATCGAATGGAAATTAAGTTTTTACTAATACTTATTTTTACAATATTTTAGTAATATCAGTGCCGTAAATATTTCAAATTTCAACAATGTTAGTGCCGTGGATTTTTTTGAATTTCAGAAATTTTTAACCTCATAAAATATCAATAAATTGCCAAACGAAAACTAATAAAGCTTATCATTCCCGCAAAATTTCAATTTTTTTTTTAGATTTCAGAAAATTTGTCTTCCTTTTTAAAAATGGAAATTAATTAGTATCAAATTCTTACAAAATTTTAACAATATTAGTGCCAAAAAGTTCCCCAATTTTCCAATTTTTCTTGACTTTTTAAGTTCACAAATTTACAATAAATAATCGTAAGGAAATTAGTTTTACTAACATCTATCACACCTACAAAATTTCAGCAGTATTAGTGTCGTACCATAGATTTTTTGAATTTCAGAAAAATTTTATTACCGAAATATTAATATTACAACTTATCATTCCTACAAAATTTCAGCAATATTGGCATAACGTAAATTTTTTGAATTTCAGAAATTTTCTCGCTTTTTTAATTCAGAAAATTTTAATAATTAGCCAAACGAAAGCTAATTCTACTGATACTATCATTCCCACAAAATTTCAGCAATATTATATGTGCAGATTTTTCAAATTTTAGAAATTTTCTTGACTTAAATTCACAAATTTATAATAATTAATAATAACGCAGAAATTATTGTAACTGATACCTATATATATAACACCAACAAAATTCCAGCAGTATTAGTGCCGTACCTAAGATATTTTGAATTTCAGAAAAATTTTCTCAACCCTTTAAAACCATAAAGCTTTTAAAAACTATCAAATTGAAATATTAATATTACAAAAACTCTAATCATTTCTACAGAATTTCATCAATATCAGTGCCGCATCATAGATATTCCGAATTTCAGAAATTTTCGTAACTTTCTAAATTCATAAAATTTCAATAAATAATCGCAAGAAAATTAATTTTATCAATACTTATTATACTTACAAAATTTCAGCAGTATCAGTTCCGTAGTTTTTTTTTTTTTAATTTTACGGACTAAAAACTGCAAATTTAGGGAAAAAAATTGCATGTTGAATATTTATACACCTTTGTTTAGTTTTCCATCAATTTCAGCAGAAAAATCCAGTTTTCCCACAATTTTTTGTCCTAAAATCATCATAATACAGGAAATATTTTTTGTAAATTTTTTCGGACCTTATGTGAATTCGGAGACCTCCTTAAAACCGAATATGCAAATTTGAATCACTAAATTGGAAATTTTAAGGAAAAAATTATATAAAACAGTATTTTTCCGGAATGAATTTTCTCTCTGTAGACATTTTTTTTTCCTTCAAATTTCTGAATTAAATTTATTTCCGGGAAAAAAAAATTTTTCAACGAATAATTATTCGCATTTCCTTATAACGGGGCATCAAGCAATAAATTTCAAAAGAATGATCATACCTGCCAAGCAGTTAAAAGATTGTAGGAAAAAATTTTTTTTTTTTTAAAAATGAAAGAATCGGCATTTCTCTCTCGACAAGATGGGAAAACGCCCGTTTTTTCCCCATTTTTTCCCGATTTTTTTTCCTATTTTCCTAACGAAGATTTTTTTTTTTCCCCCTTTACTCCTCAAAGTCTTCTTACCTCGTCTTTCTACCCAAAAACTTCTACGAAATATTTTTTTTTGTTTTTTTTTTTTCACCTCTTCCCTATCCCAAAAAGTCCTTTTTTTCCAGTTTTCTACGTGTGTGTGTATATGTATGCATCCAGAGACGAGAGATATCTGGACTATAACGGGAATGATCCAGGAGCAAAAAAAGTAAAAAAAAAAAAAAAAATTGAAAAAAAATCTAGGAATGGGAGGGAAATGAAGGAAAAGATTAATCGTCTTTTTCCTTCTAAAAACTGGAAAAAAAGGACTTCTAGACAGGTTTTTCGGGAGAAAACAGGAAAAAAAAATTCTATATATATATATATTCTTCATTTCCCTTCTTTGCCTTTTTACTTCTCTCTCTCGTCTAATATCCGAGCGTCAAGATGGATCGAAGTTTAAGTGATTCGCAAATATCTACCAAAGCTCTGCTGACTGTTCGACTCCTCGCTTCTCAGATAAATGATGAATCACGTGAGTTTTAGATGGTGTCTGTCTGTATGTGATACCGTACGCATTATACGAAGAAAGAGAGTACCAGCACCATCTACTGGATGTACAGGGAATTACATAAATTGCAATTGAGAGATATACCTTCTTTATACTCCCTTGTGCGTCCGTATGTCGGGGGATATACGTACTAAAGTTCACCCGTTTGATAAGAAGTATAAGGATTATAGTAGTGAATTCGCTAAGGATTCATCTATCTCTCCTTAAACGCTGTAATGGAGTCGTACGTTTCTCTTCATTACTTTTGACTGTGAATTCTTGTGTGATGTGGTTTTTATGATTGATCCTTGGAGTTTTGTCAGTGATGGGGGTGGAATGATTGGTTTCGGTTTTTCAAAGTTTTTTGATAAATTAGTCAAGATGGTTTTCCTTTTGACAGGTTTCTTATGGTTTGTTCCATAACGTAGGCTTGATGAGTATTAACATGTTGAAATCAAGTTAGGTCTTGACAACTTACGTTTTAGTTTGCGTGGATGCTTTCAAGACTTTTGAACGCATTCCCCTCCCAAGAAAAAATAATTTTCGTAAATATATGAATTTGCAATATTAATGAAAAATTTTGTAGCTTTTAGATACCGAAGAACTCGAATGTTATATGAGTTACCTGAAGGTATAAATTTTCTTTTCGTGATGTTCTCGTATACCCTGAGAGGAGTTTCACACAAATGAGCGAAAAGAGCATTATAATAGTGAATTCGCTAAGAATTCATCTATCTCTCCTTAAACACAGTAATGGAGTCGTACTTTTTTTTTCATTATTTTAGACTGACGTTTAACTCTGTATATGTGACGTTTAACTGACCGTGAATTCTTATGTGATGTGGTTTTTATGATTGATCTTTGAAGTTTTGTCAGTAATGGTGGAATGATTAGTTTCGATTTGTCGAGTTTTTGATAGATCAGTGGTGATAAGTTTCTAATAGTTTGTCTTACAACGTTATGTCTTGATGAGTATTATCGTTTCGAAGTTGAGCTAAGTCTTTAAGTGATTCGTAAATATCTACCAAAGCTCTGCTGACTTTCAACTCTTCACTTCTCCGATAAATGATGAATCACGTGAATTTTAAATGGTGTCTATTTGTATGTGATATACGTATATACGAAGAAAGAGAGTACAGCACCATCTACTGGACGTACAGGGAATTACATAAATTTAAATAGAGATACCTTCTTTATACTCCCTTGTGTGTCTGTATGTCGGGGATATACGTAATGAAGTTCACCCGTTTGATAAGAAGTACAAGGATTCTAGTAGTGAATTCACTAAGGATTCATCTATCTCTCCTTAAACTCAGTAATATGAACTCGTAGGCTTCCCTTCATTATTCTAGACTGAAGTTTGACTGCAGGAATTCTTATGTGATGTGGTTTTATGATTGATCTTTGAAGTTTTGTTCATAATAATGGCATGATTAGTTTCGGTTTGTCGAATTTTTGATGGATTACTGGTGATAGGTCTCGAATGGTCTGTATTATGATGTAGAATTAGTCTTAATGAGTATTATTGTGTTGAAATTGAGTTCAGTCTTGATGGGTATTTTGATCCAAGTTTGCTTGGATGTTCGAAGGCTTTCAAACGGATTCCAGAAAAAAAAACACGAATTAATTCGTGAATTAATTATGTGAATTAAATTCTTTTCGTGTTTTTAATGCCAATGAAAAATACTGCAGCTTTTGGATATTGTGGAACTTGAAGGTTTCGTGAAAAATTATGAGGTGTCTTACGACAAAGATTTCGAACTGGTATTTCACGAGAGCTTTTTTAGGGGTTCCGCAACATCAAACGTCGCTAAACCCTTAAAAATTTCGGAACCCTAAGGCATTTAAAAATAAAGAACTTTCTTGTTACTGATACTCGTAAAACTGTTGGGAATTTTTAGGAAACATTTGAAAAAACTTGGACCATTAAAATAACAACTTCTGAGAAAAATAATTCCAGTCGTTTTTGTTTATTTCAACTTCGCAGTCAGTGACTGAGCCAGTGATGAACCATGGAAAGAATTTAAACAAATGCAGTGCACTGCAATTATAGATTTCCTTCAAATTATTCGCCACGTTAATTAAAAACAAAGCATATGAGAAATTTCAAACGTGTGATATCACTGTAGGTGAGTGAACGCACTGAAAGTTTTGAGACCCCGCAGCCTCATAACCATCAAGGGTTCCGCCAGAGCTTTTATGTTGGAAACTTGTCTTATGTGACGTTTTCGGATACCCCGAGAGAAGTTTCGCGCAAATGAGAGATAAAGGATTGTGGCAGCCAGTTTCTACTTCAAAAGGGAGCAAAGACAATATTCGATGGAAAATTTTGTGGTTTTCTTCGTGAAGTTCTTTGTAAGAAAAAGCAGTATTTAAAAATATATAAAAATTTTCAATGGGTTTTTAATGATGCCGATAACATCCCGTCACAAACGCCGCATAACTCGCGGAACGTCACCGTCAAAAGACATCCAACCAATCGTGACCCAACTAGATCTCGAAGCAAAAACGCCCAACAGACGGCATTCGGAGAGGAACGAACATCACGAGAAAACGCCCTAAAAACGTTTTTCCCACCAGAAAATGCGGCCGAGAAAGACATTCCGGCAAAACTCTCGGGAGCTTTCTTATCCAATGACAGTCGGTTTCGGAATCAAAGAAATTCCGCCCACAGATCATTTTTTGGAGGGCCACGCATCCGAAATGGAGAAAGAGTAAACCAATAGGATTCCGAAAAACGAAAATGTTCGAATTGTGCGGCGCCGCAAAGTCATTTTAACGATTTTTTGGTTTGGGAATGGTAGAAACAGTCCGACTGCGCATTCGGAAGACACTCCTTTATTTTTTTGTACTTCTCAACCCGATTGGAAGGAGGAGTTGAAATGGAGAAGATTGCTGTGGCCGCGGCCGCCAGAGACAGGACTCCATCTCTCTCTCTCTTGCTTCTCCCTTGGTTCAGCAACTAAATATACAACAGAAACAGTAAGAAAAAGATTGCGAGAAAAGAGGCCGACCGACCATCTCACGAAATGATGACCTCCTCTACTACTACAACCACTACCACCACCAACATCACCATCAGTATCTTCATATAGTTGGTGACGCCTGAAGAAAGAGCAATTTAACTGGGTGTTGCCCGTAGAAAGCGTACACGCAAAAAGGGAGTTAAGGTGCGTTTTACGGAATAAGTACTTAGCATAGCATTGCGGCGTAATTACAGGGAGCATTTTTTTCTTTTCTTTTCTCCATCTCTCTCTCTCTCTCTCTCTCTCTTTTCTCATTTCTTACCATATCCTAATAGGATATCGAGATAAGTACCGCACTACGAGTCACGTTAGAAGCCACGGTTGCCAAAAAGGTATGGACTCTTAAGAAATGGAAAAGCAAAAAAAATAGATTTAAATTTGGCGGGAGTGTCGTAAAACTGAGTAATGTTTCTGTTTCTGCCATCGTCTGATGCTATCGGACTCTCCGCTGAATGTACAGAATTCGATCTAACACTATAGTAATCAGCTAATGACATGGTTTTGCGTACAAACGTGATCGATATTTGCGTATCTTGACCCCTTTCCGCGGCGTAGTACTACCCTCACAATCACTAAAATGCCGTAAAATGCCATATCTTTTTTTTTTAATGAAGTAGGCTTTTCAGTAGGTGCAGAGAAAGGCAGAGAGAGAGAGCACACTGGACCGATACAATAAGCATATCGGTCGGGTTGTACAACGTGCAACTCGGCAGGAATCAGTTTAAAAGCCTATAAAATTCAAGTTTTTAACCAATCCGTGGAGAAGCTGCAGGTTGTATTGCTGATCGTAGGGGTACACAATTTTTCCAGTCCGCGGATCGGATAAACGGTATTTTTGCGGCTCTCGGGCAGAAACTTGAATATATATACAGCGATGACCACATGACCCGTATTTTACGGGACATTCGTTATCTGTTGCCGTCCCAACATTTTTCTTTTGTAAAATTTTCTGCTTTTTATACGTATTTTCAACGAGGCTTGCTTGAATTTTTATTATTTACTGAGAAATCAAGAAATAAGATTATTTTAATGACTTAGATTATATTATGATAATTATAACTCTATATATACATCATAATCAATTATAGTCAAATAAACACTTTCATGTCACACATATGTGAAACATGGGGAGTTTTTTTGGTTAATTATTTTTATTCATTGCGACTTGGAATCGCCCATCCTTTCCCGTCATCGGCGATTTTTCATCAATTTTAGCGATAGTTGGCAACTTTACAAAGTTTTGACGATTTCTTTGGTTATAATTGACAACTTAACTTGCCTTTGACAATGTTTTTGTGCGGTAATTGACAATAACACGCATGGATCCCGATTTACCGTATTTCTTGTGAGGGAAATATGGTCAGCCAAGGTATTTAACATTATACGCATTGATACTTTCCTTACGGCAACCTTACGCGGGGCGGAGGTTGTACACCGCTGACTCCGGTTGTATCTGTTGAGTACGTGAACAGCCATACAGATATAGGAAAAAGTGTTTCATTGAGAAACATCAACTTAACAAAAAAACTGAGCTAAAATGAGAGGCTTTTAAGGAGGCGAGATATCTCGTCAATGAGCTGAGAGGGTTCATGAAAAATTCGCGCACATTCAGGCGCGTCTTTTAGTTTCGGAATCGATTTTGTGTGA
Organism: Pholcus phalangioides; assembly: GCF_987345545.1. Lineage (NCBI taxonomy): Eukaryota > Metazoa > Arthropoda > Arachnida > Araneae > Pholcidae > Pholcus > Pholcus phalangioides. The sequence goes on along the minus strand of NW_028301610.1, from coordinate 32,019,489 downwards.
TTACGGGTCTTCATATTGTCGATTCATTATAATTTTCAACTGTATGATGTTTTCAAAATCATCATGAAGAATATCAAAAAGTTTGTGTTTTTGGTTTACCTAAATTGTGTATGACTTTGGCCTTTGATATTGAACAATTCGGTACATAAGTATGTGTGCAGTAATTGATTGTTACACTTTTTTATATTATTGTTTTCTAATCTGATGAATTTTTACTGCATTGACTTACAGCATACAGTAAAACTCCTCTTAACGGACACCCTTGTTTTACGGCCAAATAATAATTTCCAGATGTATAATAAAAGTATGTATTCAAACCCCTGATTAATGTGTCACCCCTCTTTTACGGACAAATTTTTTTTGTCCCGTCCGTGTCCGCAGAAGAGTAGCTTTACTGTATATAAAATTGAATTACATAATTTTTTTTGTTCCGTTTAAATATAAATTCTCTTAAAGAGAGCTAATTTTTTTTTCAACCGTTCGATATAGCGACCTACTAATGCAACGTCTGTTTTCCTGTGGAACGAGGGAAGTCGTTATAATGAACTTCGAATCAATTAGAAAAAAATGAATGAGGTAAAAAATGAATTAATTCAATTTACTTGGATGCTATAACCGTTACAATTTTAGAATTTCTCCGATGTTTTTTCCCACCAGACTTTCTCTACGATGGCTTTCAGAGCTTTATATCGCAGGCAACTCTCCTTTAATTTGTTATAAATGTTTTTGCTTTATCATTGAATCTTTCTTTTCCACATGGTTCATATATCCTATACACCAAGTTTCATCAAAATACCTCCATCAGAATGGGTGCTACATAAATCTGAGTAGCGTCAGTTTATTTATAACTACCCTTGTATAAACAGAGGTACACGGCAGCAAAACCTCTATTGATATATGTATCAGGCAATGTCAATTATAAGAAATGAATTTACAACATTACCACATAGAAAACAGTCCAAAAGAATCAGAATTTGTATACTTCCCCCCGAAAGAAGACATGCATTTTACATTAAAGATGGGGAAACGCTATGAATTCCGCCTCCAACTATCATACTGTGCCCATCCCTAGTTAAAAATTATTGGTCATTTCCTACCCCGGTTTCATATATATATATATAAATGATATATTCTTTAACGGGTGCGGCGCATAAATTGCATTGAAGTTTATCCACAGAATAGCCCCCAGAAGCTTTTATTTTTTCTGCGTTCCAAGTCAGAATTTAGGCATTAATTTATTTTTCTTTTCTATTCATTTCGTAGAGAAGAAATAAGTCTAAATAAGACACTTACTTCGAGTTCTTTGCTCATCAAGCAGTTGTTTCTCGATCCCCTCACGAACTTCTCGTTCTCGTAACAACTCCATTTTCAGCTCAGCTGTAACATAGTAATAGTAATACACTTCAAAATACAGAAGGTCACAACTCACTGTCTTTATAAGAGATATAAAAAATAAAATCGCCATGATCCGTATATATATATAATAGAGACATTAAAAATTCACTGTTTTTTTTTTCTTTATCTCGCCTTTCTTTTATATCAAAAGTCGTAACGCCCTGTTATTAAACTATAAACAAGTAGATACCTTTAAATAATAATCATAATAATAATGTCCAACGTGGCTTCAATGTACAGCAATTTAATAGTCCATTGAAGATACGAGAGAGAGAGAGAGAGTAAAAGAGTTTAAAAAAAAATTGAGATGCAGATTGTTGTTACAAGTATCAAATTTATGTTTTATGCATGGTCTTTTATGTTTTGTGCGAAAGAAGAGATTTTATTTGTTGGTCTTTTACCAGCATACGAGCCACAAAATGATTCGGGTGTTTTTGTTGTTATTTTCGTCCATTTTTTTCACCCGCGTAATTTTTTTTCTCATATGTTAGGCTAATTTTATTCATAATCCCCTTTGGAAAGACTAGGTAAAATAGCTCTTTTTTTAGAATTTTATAAGCTTTATTCTTTACCACTGAATTTCATTATAAAAGTGGATATAAATTGTTATTATAATTAAAGGATGTAAAAGGATGAATAAACGTGAAATTCTGATCCTTATGCCGTTATTTATGACCGGTAATCTACGGCCATCTTTCGCTGTCAAAGTTTTGTTAAACGGGGGCGTACCGTAACAGTTTCGAGCACGAAGAAAATCGTACGATGTTCGAAGAAAAATCGGAAAATTTTGGCCTATTGAAAGCTTTTCTATGATCTCAGTGAATCGTGTGATACGTGATGCGATTTTCGGATTTTTATGTCCAGCGCTGACGATCTCTGTCGCGCGTGACGATATCTCCGGCCAATCGTGTTCGAGTAGAGATCAGTTTTGTCGCGTGATAACAGAATAACCGTCATCTGTGTTCCGATATGATTGGCTAGTCAATTTGTTTGACGTCATTGAACTCCTGTAGTGAGGGACAAAATAATGGGTTCTACGGTTTTTTGTTGTGTTAAATCAGATTTTCTAATCAGGGGATAGCCCTGGCAGCTAAATCTTTGGCTAATGTTGAAGTTGAAATCAGATTTTCATCGTTTTTGACAGTGTATATATTCATTTATCTACAGAAAACTTCCATTATTCTATTAATCGTATATGGGATATTTACTGCACATGCAATCTTTGTCTGTACAAATTTTGATTTGAATTCCTGCGTGAGCTATTATTTTTCTTATATATTCTTATCGTCTTCAGGTGCATTTCTTGTTAAAAGAAAAGCAATTTCACTTCTACGCAAATGGTTCATTTTCGAATGCTTTTCTTTATTGGAGTCATTTGCCCAACCCTGAACCATTTATTTCTGCGTTTGGTGAGAAAAGAAAGAAAAGGTTCAGCTACAGAAATTTCTCTTGCTGTAGCTAGCAAAATAATGTAATTCAACTGGGTGTGTAATAAGAGACGCCAATGTTTAGTCATTTAAAGTAAAAGTGGGTGCATGTGCGGGGGAAAAAGAAAGTAAAAAAGAAGGTGGATTCTCATGAAGATCGTTGTTGAACGTGTGCGGATACCTGGAGATCCACACCTACCAGAATGAAAACGATTCATCAATTGGTGCAACTCTGAGGTTCCGCTCACTCTAAGTGAAGAAAATACGATAAATAACGTTGTTTCTGTTCAGAAGTTGATGGTGATTATAACCGAGATCCGGGTGGATACATTGCTATAATCTTGTGAAAATTCAATTTATAGACTGCTATGCTTTGTTTACGCGAATTCTTATAAAGTTATATCCTGTATATAGGTCTTTTCATATTCAAACTTTCCAAAGCTGGGGTTCTCTCAAATAGCAATGATAAAGGGAATGTGTATTATGCTAATCCCGCTATACGAGTGATGCCTATAATCTAGCCCGGGTGACACATTTTCTCTTCTTTACAAAATTTAGTAATAATATCCTACCGCTGTTTATACGGAATAATGATCTTATTTTAAAAGCAGCAGCTCTCCATGGGGATGCGTAGTTTGAACCCATTGTCAACTTCGCGCCTCAAATCAACGTCCGAAAAGCTAATTCTTCACCCACTCCCGTCCGCGTTAAAAGCATACATTAAAATATTAAATGACTCATTTTCAGGTATCGCACAATTCCCGGAGAAACCAGCTTGTGTATCATAAAGTGACATAATACATGCAATGTATCTCCTCGCCGTTTAGAAATCGACGGCCTTCGATCAGGTGAGTCCGTTAGTGATGAATCGGTCTTAAGTAGTAACCTAGACCCCAAAGCCATTCGTCTACTAGCCACCCCCCCCCCCACACACCCATCTCTCTTTACCATCTCCTACCGTCTCTTGCTAGATCTATTGTGAAGGGGTATACGCGAAGATCTCTTTTGATCGGTGTGGACCACTACTGACAGCTCGGAAGATCGTCAGAGGGTGCGTGTGTGAGAGAGAGCTCCTGTCTATGTCTGAGATCAAGGGAACAATACTGGCTCTTGGATATTGGCCAATGCAGCTGCGACAGTTTTGATGAGTAAACTGATGAGAAAATTGCCTAAGATAGCAAATATAGAGCACATCCATTGCCTCTTCATATTCTCGTTCAAATAACCTATGGTATTCTAAACTGAAATTACAAATGGATAGAGTTCCTCGTGGGATTCTCCTGTGTTATCTTTCATTTTGGTTAATATGATTCTCCCTCTTTCCAGGTAGTTTATTAGCTCATTATAAAAAGCCATATCTGTTCGCAAAATTTTATCAAAACGTATATCAGAGAGTTATGAGTGCGTGTGCTTCCTTATTTAAAAATTTGATGTCGCTTTTACGATATCGGCACCTTAAAAGATTCAGACACTCTTTCAGAATGCCTTTAAAAAGAAAGGATAAGAAAAAAAAACCGCATCAAGAAAGCAAAGAAACTGGCTATTGTAAAATGCACTCTAGTTCATCAGAAGAGGAATGCATTGAAGTTAAGGAAGTTGCGAGATGGCTGAAAAGATGCCTTAGAGATGATATGAGCAAAGAACAAGAAAAATGGTGATATAAAAAAAAGGAAAAGGAGAGGGACAAGGATGTAAAAGGTGGTGAAGAAGAAGAGAGTCAAGTTGTATTTTCTTGAAGTGGATGGAGGGTGTGTTGTCCCAGATGAAGTAAGAAGGTTTGAAAATATCCGTTCCATGCGAGTGCTCTCGTTGCGAACACAAAAGGCGATAACAGCCCGAGGGAATGAAAATCAAGCTTTTCTTACGGGCACATCCCGAAGCTGCTCAAACAGCTCCAGGAACCTAGAAAAGTATCATCCTCAGAAACATGGTGATTAGGGCTACCTTATCAGTTTCTCTCAGGGTGCAGTGGAACGCATTTGTTAATGATTTACTGAGCACCGTAAGAACTCGATGTTGGTATGGAAAGTCAAAAAGGGAGCGTAGAGTTTTGTGCGAAAAGAGAGGAAACCCCACACCTTCCCCGACGGTGTATTCAACGACTTTTCCCGATTCCCGACCCCACCAGCTCCAACATGCATTCTATTTTACTCCTTTTGTTAACTCGAGTCCATTATATCGCTGGAAAAGGCTCCATAATGGTCAGATAACACTGGATGCATCAGTTCTTCTGAAGCGGTGGCAAAAGACGGCATAAAATCCACCCTTTACCGTGAGGGCTACCTTCTCGACAGTGCTCCGCTTCGGATCGTAAAACCACGAGATGTCGTAATTTAATCATCTATCTCGAACTCTTCGTTCAGTTTGCTTCTGTAGAAAGCATATTCGCGGAAGAGAGTGAGAGAGAGCACCAACCAAAGAGAGTGAGAGTAAGAGAGAGGCTTGTTGTTCTCCGACTCCTGTTCTTAATTAAACCTCCACCTCCATTGTAAGTCGCCACTTTATCTATATAGTTTGAAGCATATTTCAAAATGACGTTTTTATTAGGTTCTACTCTAGCTCTAGTACTTTCTGGAAACCGTTGGAAAACGAAAGTGGCAGTTTCTCTTGAAGCAGCAGCAGCAGCAAGATCTTCTCTGTAAGATATCTAGCTTCTGGCTGCTCGAATCTACCTCTTGCTTTCCCTTTTACGCCATGGCGCACTTTAATGCCTCAAGTCGTAATCTGCACCTGTTTGTCATGGTTCCGAAAAAGAAGGGTTGGTGGGTGCACAAGGGGTGCCACAGGCTACTCGTGCTAATTTCTATCATACTTTTCACAATCTCGGCACCAGTTGTATTCGAAAAGTCGTTATGGGCCCTGGAGCTGCAAATGTACCGTTAATTTATCAAACATAACTGGATATTTACGGTCCCTGGTTCATTATTGTTACCCGTTTTAGGATCTTTTTCTTTAATGAGAGCCTCAACCTTACGGAAGCATTACTACGTCAAAGATATATCCTTTCCCAAATTGCTGAAAGTGCTCTCAACCCTCTTCCTTTCTTTTTGTTCCATTTTGCGCATTAGTCTTCCCCTTATTGCTTTTAGGACTGTAAATTATTTTTGCTCTGTATTTCTCCAGATAACTGCGTTCCGGAAGTTTTGCCGCTATTGAATAGTCATTTCGAGGAATTCCCTTTTCTCCTGCTGTAACCCTCAACTTACTAAATCATTTCACTCCTGCAGTAATGGCAAACTCTCGCTGGGAACATCGGTGAACGCTGGTGCTTTATCCCTTTTGTGACTACCTTTTTTTTTTATCCGCGAAAACTTAAGTCCGCCATTAGAGGGCAAAAGAAATATATAACTGATCCAAGAAATATCACTCTGAGATATTAATGTAAAAAATATATTTTTAATAAGAGAAATAGGAATAGGTAACCGAATCCCTTCACACAAAGAGTATCTAATTATTATGAGTTTGTTATTGAGAATACATTGGTACCTTGACTAACGAAGAAAATTCGTTCCAGAATCACGTTTGCCAGCCGAAATCTTCGTTAACTGAAACGTGACATCCCATAAGTTTTCATGGATAATTGCTTAGTTCGTTCCAGGTACTGCCAGAAATTTGAAGATAATTTTTCAGAACACCAAGGAGCGCTTTAAAAAAGACAAGAACTGACCGAAGGCTAAAATGAACAGCTTGAAAAGTGTGTGAATGAGAACTTACAGGAAGATGATATCGAAGATCTTTTTATTTTATACTATGTACACACACACACACAGCTTTAGTATACTCAAAGTCGTGTTGACACAACCCAGTCAAGTTCGTAGGTGTCCTCATCTATCTGTGATTTAGTCAGCTCATTTTTGTGTCTGATACATGCAGATGGAAAAATAATCTCCTAGAATGTTGAGACTGTATCAATGGCACTGGAGCTAGGGGTGCCGTGAGTACTCGAACACCCACAGAATTTGGAACAAGTTTGAGAACCCACAGAATTTGGAACAAGTTTGAGAACCCACAGAATTTGGAACAAGTTTGAGAACCCACAGAATTTGGAACAAGTTTGAGAACCCACAGAATTTGGAACAAGTTTGAGAACCCACAGAATTTGGAACAAGTTTGAGAACCCCCAGAATTCAATCGCAAATGACAATTTCCTGCATAAAGCTCAGTCTGAGCACCCACAAGTCTAAAACACTTCCGATGCCTATTGACTATAGTTTGATGCTAAGACCTAAGAGCCTTGCCCAGAAAGAACACGTTCTCTGAAAACATAAGCTCCTTTTTTTTAATGCATTTTTTTCATTAGCTGAATCTTTCATTTCACATGAAATGATTCAAAAACTTTCAGAAAGAGAAGTGGAGGTATATCCGGAAAAAGATCCCGATGTGGACGTGAGTAAATCGGGCTTAAGCGCAGTAATGCTGATCATGATTGGAGTGAAAATACAGCCCATAACGTTTCTGTGTTGGGTTAGCTAGTATGCGCATCCATATCGACAAAAATGTTCGTTAACCGAATCCGTTTTCATTATCCAAGACAGAAAAATTACGAAGAAAATCTTTTTCAGCCGAAAAACTCGTAAGCCGAGGTATCACTACAGTCGAATCCCGTTATAACGAACTCCAAGAGACCGGAGAAATCACTTCGTTATAACAAAATTTCGTTACAAAAGAATTCCAGGTTTTATCCTTGTTGCTATGTGAATTTCTCTGGGGGATTAGAAAAGTATTCGCTAAAAAGAGATTTTCGCTGTAACGGTATTCGTTGAAACGGGATTCGACTGTATATATTTTTATTATTAAGGCTCGGAATTTATTCTGACCTTTTTCCAAGTTGATTTGCCTCTCCTGCTGTCGTGCATTGTCAGCAGCTACTTTAAGAAGTCCCTGTATGTTTCGGAGTAATGTCTCCATCGACGAAGCTGTCTGAGCAGCGAGTGCTCCAGATTCTCCAGGGCCAACGTTTGGATAAGCCAGTGCCTGCTGGCTAGAAATTAGTCGATCAGTATTGGCTGTGCTGCTGACATCTGGATTGTCACTCAAATCTGTTGATGAAAAAAAATCAACATCATTATAACACGCGCGTATGTGTTATCTGTTATCACACTTCTCAAGGTGCGCTGATGAGTTTCCCGAAAGCACACAAAAATAGTGATCTGGGATGGCGCGTATTCTGCTGAGTGACCAGACAGATTGCAGACTTGTACAGAAGAGCGGAAATCTCACCTTGATCCCTCTCATCGTCATCGTCATCTTCGCTGTCATTGTCATCGTCGTCGGCGGCATCGTTGTAAGCGTTCTCACTGCCACTGTGATCGCCACCCGTGACTACGGCACTAGTCGGGCCATTTGTTCCATTACCAGATGGTCGGCTCGAGTGCTGTGACAGGTTGAGAACCGGGCTGTGTCCATTAGCAGAAGCTCCTGCAAGAAGCCAGAAGTAGCCTAAGAGAGGCCACCAGGGTCGGAATAAAAAATAAAATCATAAGGTCAGCATATTTGCTCATACCTAAAGACTGCTTTTTAAATTTTGTTGTTTGTAAGTGGCAAAGAGCTAGGCTAGGCACCTCACAGATTACCTACTCATAAATAATTTCCTTATTTTAAAGTAACAAATAATTAATTTCAATTAATAATTTCGTGCATACAGGTAATTTCAGGGCATTCTGGATGATATTTAAATCATGAGATTTAACCGAAATACAGTAATAATGATGAGTAATTGTGTTTTGGTTACTGTAATATTTTTACTAATTAATTCGAGGGATTATATTTTTAGGGGAATTTAGCAATATTTCATGCAATTATTTAAATTTGTGATAATATAATTAATAGTGAAATAAAATTAAATCTAAATAGTAATTAATGAATATTAAATATAATTCCCTAAACAATAACCATACTTAATGATGTTTTTATAACAGCTGAAGATTTTTTTTTTACAATTTATATCAACTAAAATTTGTGGAATCAATAAATTATGGATTTTGTTTCTTGCTTTTGAATTGCATCTCTATTTAAGTGAATTAATTAATTAGAAAAAAATGCTGAACAAATTCATATAACAATGGGGGGGGGGATATCTTTGACATTATACTTCAATGTCGGTCATCGTGAGCATTGGTAAAAGCTCAGCACTGCCACGTACAAATTATAAACATAGAAAAATCACGAATTTTGTAAATTTTGTAACACTTAAGTAATGAAGAAGTATTAGTAAAAGTTTTTTTTGTTAATTAATTAATTCCCCGAAGCAACTCGAGCGAAAAAGAAAGCAGCAGTCAGAAGGTGTAGAGAAAAAAGGCTTAGTTCAAAGAGAAGAAAACTCAAAGATCTATAATAGATATGACTACATGTCGTCATGTACACACAGCCAAACATTCACCAGCAAAATAAAAGAAGCACGGTACGATAATACGGTCAGTACTCACCGTTCAGGAATGCCTGGTCTTTCATTCTATGACTGTCGAAACCGTAAAGCCTGTCTTTAGAATCAGGAGCATCCGGCCTGTCATCCCTCGCCCTATTTAAATTTAGAAAACACATCAATCAAGTTCACCAGTGGCAAAAAATTGAAAAATATTTTCAACTATAAATACTTTGCGATATACACGGGCATTTTTGCGGACAGTGTCCGAAAAAGAATAAAAACTCTGCGGTCGACTTTGAGATTTGAATAAATATGAAAGATGAACAACAGAAATAGTAAATTCAGTTCTTTAAAATTATAACTAAAAGAAATATAAAAATTAGAGTACTTGTATGGTTTGGCTAATGAAAAGAATGACAATTATTTAAATTTGCGTCTCTCTTTATTATTCTGAAAATGATTTACTCTTCACGACATTCGTATGAAAACTCACCGAGATATCGCAATTGAAGTGTTTGATTTTTGCTATTTTTTACGGGCTAAAATAACTCGGTCACTCTGACACTTAAGTGTCATCTTTTAACATAAAGCCTCAAAAATGTTTTTTGAAGGAATTCAAAAGTAGTAAAAATCAAAAATTTCAATCATTGATATCTCGATGAACTTTTATCAAGTAATGCAAATTTTCTTTCATTGGAGGCACATATAAAAAAGCAGCACCTCCATAAAATAGTAATTCCTCCACATTTTTATTTTATGGAGTAGCCACAATCACATTGGAATTTTTTCTTATTTTGCTGATATATTTCCATATTTAATTCAATTTTATAATTAGCCTTGGAATATTTATTCCCTGCGTCGAGAATTTTCAACGCCATTCATAATACATTGATTAATTAAAGGTAACCATAACCATCTAGTTTAGGGCCGTAAGCCACGTGTTGGCTGTATTTGGCAGTATTATTCAGCTTAATTTGGCAGTATTTGGTACTCAGTGTATCACTAACTCTTACTAACGATTGAATTAAAATTCACTCTCATCCAACTACTCAACACTGATTCGTCACAAAACGTAAGAAATATAATTTATTTAGTAATGAACCTAAGCGTATATATAAACATTTTTGAAATTTATTCTCCACAATACTCAAAGTATTCTGTGGTTCTCAATACTGAACTTCTATTAACTAAATTCGTAAAAAGAGAATAAGATATTGGATTATATTATCAATTTTAATTTGCCCTGATGTTTTTCCCGCTATAGTGCCAGTGATATGTTTACTGCGCATGCGTGAGTATCTAATTTTTTTGTCAGAAATTTCATGTGACCAGGTAGGTCTCTGGGACCCCTTTCCCCAATTTCTTTTCACTAAGAAGGGGTAAAAATGGATTCATCTGTTCCTGTGGACGACGGTTTTTTGTTGTTTTGTGTATTTAATTTTTAATAGAAAGTTTGCTTAGTTGAATAACTTTTTTAAATAAATAAACTCGCGTGATTGCCTGTTCATTTATTGAGATATGTGCGTTGTGTGAGGACTTTTCGCTGGCCATATTACCTTCATCTGTTGGGAATATAACCAAAAGGTAGACTCTGAAAACTATTTTGTCATGTTTTCCGTTGAGACATACCGTGGATCATTATTTTTTTCTTTTAACAACTCTTCAAAGTATTTTTTAACATCAACTATTTTTCATAATTTATAATAAAGGTCTCTGAAAAAATCACAGAGACTTAGCATGATCATATTACCCTCACTTAACACTGCTTCATCGTAAGACAAAAAATATTCACAATTATTCTCATAATATATCCAAGCACATAAAAATTTTTGAAGTTATTTTCCATAATACTCTCATTGAAGTTACTCAATATTGAACTACTTTCAACTAAATTCGTAAAAAGGGAATACGATATTGGATTTTTTTTCATGTTTAACCTGGCCTGGTGTTTTTCCCAAGAGACTACAAAACCCTATACTATTTGTACTGTGCGTACAAAAAATTTTATGTGCACGCTGTACACTCACATACAAAGAGAAAAAGAGAGATCAATTGAAATCATTTATTGCCTTGTCGAATGCACAAACTAGAAAGGTACGTATATGCTAATGACATAGTCTTTGTGAAAATCTTATTTTGATAAGACGTAATAGTCATTGACAACACTGGCGATTAATTAAAAATAACCATATTAATTTAGTTTTGGGCAGTGAGCCTAATGCCCGCTATAGTGGTCGAGTGGTCATAGTGACGGACTTTCATCGCGAGGACCCGGGTTCGAACCCCACCGTCGCCGTTGTGGTGGTCGACTGAAGTTGGTTTTCTGTGGTTCCCAACTGCAAGGCGCGAATGCGAGCCGATCTCCTCATTAAAAAGTCTCACCACAGAGAGCAACAGACCTACAAACAGCACAAATGTAATTCAATCACAACACATCACTCACTTCCCTTCTGAAATATAGATGGCAGCACTGAAAAAAAATCAAACAAACACTACATATGCATTGAGACTGTTAGGTTCACAAACAGTTACACTTCCGGCACAACTCACTTGGTAGTAAATCACCCATAAATGGTGATAGACCTGAGTTGTGCTCGGTTTGAAAAAAAAAAAAAGTCAACCTCATGTTGGCTGTATTTGGCAGTAATATTCAGCTTAATTTGGCGGTATTTGGTACTAAATATCAGTAAGTCTTACTAAAAATTGAGTTAATTCACTCTCAACCAACTACTTAACACTGACTCATCACAAAACGTAAGAAATATAATTAATGCGGTACAGCGGTGATGTGAGAACCTAAGCATATATAATTTTTTTTTAAATTTATTCTCCATAATACTGAAAGTATTCTGATGTACTCAATACTGAACTTCTCTCAACTAAATTCGTAAAAAGCGAATAAGATATTGGACTAATATATCATGTTTAATCTGCCCTGGTGTTTTTCCCAAGAGACTTCAAAACCCTATACCCCAAAAAGTTTTCTGTGTACACTGTACACTCACATATGAAGAGCGAGAGAGAGAGAGAGAGAGATCAATTCAAAGCATTCATTGCCTCGACGAATACACAAACTAGAAAGGCACGTATATGCTAATGACATAGTCTCTGGGAAAATCTTATTTCGTTAAAAAAATCAATGGGTATATATACAAGTTCGAACTCTAAAATTTATTTTTAAAAATTTTTCCCACAGAACAAGACTCCTTTTTCGCACCCCTTAACATAAAAACAAGCGCCCCCCCCCCCTCGAATTTTCTCATTAACAGCATCTTCCCAAGAATCCTATTTTTTGTTTTTTTCCCCAGCCTTATATATTTTGTTATCATTATAAAATCTGTGAAAGTAATTCTAAGGCAGGAAAAAACTTCTCTCGTCTCCTGATTTGTGTTTTCCAGAATGAAAATGGGAAAGAAGGGGGTTGGGGGAGGGGGTTCATTTCATCCGGGTATTTCCCCTTCCATCTTCGCCCATTGAATATGGAAATACGTATATTTCCGAGCTTTGTTAAAATGCGTGTTAGTATACTAAAGGCATGAATTTACATTTTACGGTAGGAGGTTTATTCTACTGTTTTTATAATCTTTTTTCCTTTTTTTTTTTCCTGTTTTGGGATGAGACTAAGGAAACGTTCCAGGATAGGATGGGAAAAAAAATAGTGTTATGCGGATATATACACCCAATGACTTGTGATGAGAGGCAGCAAAAAAAAAAACTGTAAAAAAATGGGAAAGAATACATAGAAGGGTTCTTCTCGCCTACATTTTTTTTAATGCCAATAACTAAAAAAAATAGGAAAAATCCCGAATCCCGTGGATGTAAAGGAAATAAAGAGAGAGAGAAAAAAAAATTGGGTTTTCAGTGGAAAAAGGCAATTAATGCAGATGGGTTTTTTACACCTCCATTTTTTTTTTTCCTGGCGCCTCTTACGACATTAGATGCCTATGATGCATAAGAGGATAACCCCATCGAGAGAAAAGCCGAACCCTTGTTAAATATATACTGTATATATACATACGGGGTGGTTTACAAAGTTAGGATTATATTTCTCTGGAACGTTTTCCCTCTCAAGGGTATATCTCTGGTGTAAGAGATTTTTTTCGCGCTTGTTTGAATCAAGTCCGAGATGTCATTCATGTTTTGGATGAGATTTGTAATGCAAAATAATTAATTCTGAGGGGACTAACGTATTGTAAGAATATCGTGAAAGACCTGATGCTTTTTTAGCTGTGAAGCTCATATCAGGCGTGGTAAGAATTTAGCATAGTTGTGATACCATGAATCATTCTTTGATAATATGAAAGATTTTGATATAATATATGCATAGTAAGGAAAGTCACTAAGCCACATATTACTGGCGAACCGTCGATCCTAGAGGCATACTTCGAATTGGAAAAAGTATCCAATTAACTGCGGAACTCAGATGCGTCATTGATGTTGCAAAGGAATGTATAGTTATTGAAATACATAAACTAACTTTTTATACGCGCACCCTGGCTCAAAACCCCAATAATAGAGTTGTTGCCCTGTCACTTATGAGCCCAACCGAAAATTCCACGTTTGCAAGTGTAATATTCACTGAGATAATTGAATTCAAATTTGGAGAAAAATTTGCAAAGGATAGCATAAAAAACGGAAAGAAGTGTTAGTCGTTAGTTGTTGCTGTTGTTTCCCAATTTTTCTCCAATATTTTAATTCTAATATCTCTGCGAATCTAATATCTCCACTTAGAAACGTGGAGGTTTTTCTTTATTGGCCTCCAGGAAAAACAGGGCAACAACGTTCTAGTTTAGGTTTTGAGGACAGGGTGTCCCTATAAAAAGTTAATTTTTGTATTTTAATAACTATACAGTCTTTTGCAACATGAATGACGAATCTGATTTCTCCACGTTATTTGGATAATTTTTATAGTTAGAAGTATGCTTCTAGGATCAACGGTTCGCCAGTAAAATGTGGCAAGTGGAATAAAGTTCATATGGTTCGTGATAAGAGATTAGCATTGTTGTGATAACATGGATCATTCTTTGACAATACATATAAAAGGTTTTAATGTTACAGGCCATGAGGTTTTGATGAAATCTGCACGATGAATCTCAGACGTAACCCTTAAGAAAAGGAAAAAACTAACTGACAAATTACAGACCGCCTGTTTGCCAAAGTTACTGGAAATACTTCCAAAAGGTTTCCGTCAGGAAATATATCTGGCTCCGGTGTATATCTGAATACTATCACAATGAGGAGATTTCCGTGCTTGTATGAATCAAGTCCACGGTGTCATTCACAATTTCAAATGAGATTTGGCTGTGAAAACAAATCAGTTTTGAAGAGATTAACCTATCATTAGATCATCGAAATATTCTGAAGGACCAGATGTTTATTTGACTGCGAAGCTCATATTAAAAGCAATACGAGTTTAACATCAAATGCAATACCGTGACTCATTCTTGGATAATATTAATCATAAAAGGATTTTTTAAAGGCTAATCGAAATGCTGTTTAAACATACACTATGAGTCTCAGACGTAACATATAAAAAGAATGAAAAAACTCATTAAATAAATGAGAAATTTATAATTCCCCGACACTGGGGTGATTGACAGATGTTACTGAATATGTTTGGTAAGTTTTCTGCTTCCTGCAGGGCATATGCTTGGCTGTGGTGCATATTTGGATACCATTACAATGTGGAGATATTTGTTCTTGTATGAATCAAGTCATCGATGTTATTCATGATTTCGAATGAGATTTGACTGCGCAAACAAATTTTGAAGAGATTGACCTATCATTAGATCATTAAAATATTTTGAAAGAGCAGATGCTTCTGTGAGTGGGAAGTACAGTAAGAGTTTTGCATCGATGTGATACTAATGAATCATTCTTGGATAATATTCCTGATAATAATGTTTTTTCACGCGACGTCTAAGTCAGGATGTTGATGAAATCTGCACGATGACTCTCAGACATGATCATAAAAAAGAGAGAAACTAACCGCCAAATTACAGACCGTCACTGGAAGGGATTTTTACACGCCTACATGATATGTCTGTCATTGTCCCTCGCTGACAGTCGTCATTTTGTCGGCCGGCCACAAATAAGACATCAAAGATCGGGGACTGGCGTAACAATGCAGTTTGTGATGCCGATATCGGAAACTGTTGGTGATGTTGACTTCCTCTTTGGATGATGATTCTCTATATCTTTATGATGATTGTTTATTACGAGCGCAACAAGCATGGAAAATCCTTTATTTTATCGAATGCCGAATCTTAACCCTAGACAACATGTCCGGTTTCAGTGATACGATTAATATCTCATGTATATCAGTGACTTCTTAGTCTTGAGTGATTGTCAACTTAAGAGAAGGCGTGATTTCTCCAGTCTTATTTCATGTCGAGTTCCGGTTGTCATACTGTCTGGATTTACTGCTAAGATTCAGAGGATGAACACGATCTACAGAAATGAGTCGGTGAAATTTTGTACTGAATCCCTAGGTGGTGCCTAAATAGATAGATTTTGGTTGCCTTTGCGTGTAAGGTTCGTCAATAAGAAAGGAAAAAAAAAAGGCATCGAGATCACACGCCTGTCAATAAAGACAACGGTGGCACGAGTCACAAGGCCTCTCTGCCTGTCACAAAAGAAAAAGTCATTTTTCCAACCTCCTTCTCCCCCTTTCTCTCTGTGTATGAGAGTGAGTGCGTCGCTTACACACATTTTTGGCACTGATAAATGGCCACACAGATCAGTGGAACACGAACCTACTACTCTCAGTAAGTTTCTTAATAAATGTCAAACACAATGAGGAGTGATTGACGCTCCTCCGGCGAGGTAAACGCTCTAAATTCCGCTCCGGATAAGCTTTTGAGGTTTTCCCGTGTTTTCCAATTCGAGTCTTTAACAATACTCCTGCCAGGGAAGGACCTTATTTTTCTTCTTTTAAGGCCACAATTTCACCGAGAAATATATATATTGACAATAAGACATTAATCACATTAATCACATTATTAACTGCATCGACAACCAATCAAAGCCATAGCATTCCAGTCACCTGTGGAGCTAATAACCGCTCAAAAATGAGTTATTCGGAATATAAATATCCGAAAAAATCTTTAAAATCGAAACGAAAGAAGCATAGAGATATATATATATAAAGGTAAGAAAAAACTCTTCCAGAAACCGACATATTCGTTATAATAAGAGATTCCTCACATCTCGGTCGTCAACAGCTCCTCTCTCCTATTGCTGCTGCAAAAACTTTAATAATTAGCACAAAAATGACTTAATTTCAACAAGCGTAAAGAAAGAAAAGGAATGAAAATGAGAAGGAATAAGAAAAGAGGAAAGGTAAAGTAAGAAAAAATGAAACTGAAAATCATTTTCGAAGCGTTGCCACTCAAAACGCTTCTCAGTACAGCACGAATAGAAAAAATAATAATAAAGAAATACTCGTTTCGCTTACAGTATAATTAGGAGCCGCAGCAGCAGCAGCAGCGAAAAACTTAGGGACACCCCCCCCCCCCCCACAATCTCTCTCACTCTTCTTTTGAATCTCAGTGTATGTATCGGCGGGTGTGGGTATACATATATATACACATCTCTATCTTAAAAAGCGAAAACAGTTCTAATGAAAAAGTCTTCAAAAATTATCGAGTAAAAATATATTTTAATTAAATCTTTTCGTAATTAAAGATGCAAATGAAGCGGCGATGTGCTTTTCAACGCTGTCAAATAAGGGGAACAGGAATGAAGAAGTAAAAGTTGGGAAGGGGGGGGGGTACTGTGGGGGTGAATAAAAAAAAAAACAAAAACCTTCGTATATATATGTATGGAGAAACAACCTTTAGCCAAAAAGCGTTGAATATGTGAAGGAGCTGCTGGATGAAGACGACGAAGGAGCATGGATGGGCGCAAGGAAGGGTCTAAAATCCAATTTCTGTGAAAACCCCACATTCAAACACCACCGTCACCTTCTTTCCTTCATTGCATTCATTTTTTTTTTTTTACATATATATATATATATATATATATTCATTCATTCATCTCCACCCTTCGGCTAGATATCTGATTTCTTTCCTGCTCTTTGTCTTTTTGTGACAGTGTGGAAAAGTGGTGCCGTTATCAAAACAATGGTGAAACTGAATAAAGAGTCTCTCTCTTTGAAATCTCGTTCTTTCCCTTTATTTATTTATTTTTTCTTTTAAGACTTTTTTTGCGGTTTTTTTTCGTAAGTCTATATATACTTATGGTTTTTTTTTGTTTTAATTTTTATTATTTATTTTATTATACCCATAAAACTGCCATTTCTTGGCTCGATGATATTTCCGCGCTAATAAACAAATGATTCTCCTGTGACATCTTTTGAAATGTTTCCAATTGGACTGACTCTCGTTGTCTTGAGATATTGAAATACATGAAACAAAAACTAATATTTTTATCTGTTACGTTATCCCCCGACTGTTTCTTGTCTGATGATAATTTTTTCGTTTTTCTTTGTGTGTCTTATACTAATTTGATATTTTCGTGGATTTTTTTTTTTTTTTGTTTAGTTAAATAATGAAATTAAGAGGAATCGGGAAATGTTTGATGGTTGGATGGAGTTTTCGTTTTAGATATTTTGTACGTATATTGGGCTGTGATTGTGACTTTTATTTTTTTCTTTCTGATTTGATGGCTGAATTATTTTGAATATTAACTTGTTTTTATTTAACCATAGTTTAGGCTGCAGGCACGCGTGTTTAAATAACGAGTGTCTAAGTGTAGTGCATCCAATATTTTAGTCCCATTTGAAATACAAATGGTGATACCCTGTCGTCTATTAGAAATAAGTGAAATATAGCAATAATTATTTATGTTAAATCCATCACTTTTTCTGCATCGAACATATCGACGCCTCACTTTGAACACAAAACATATACTTATATGTAATGACACCTCAATCTATTTATCAAACACATGATGTGATACAGTATCTCTCTTTATATCGAACTTGTAAATAAATATGTGGATAGATAAGAACCAAACGGCGCACCTAAGCCGATATGTGTTTGAAGATTTACAGCTTCTTACAGGCCATGCCAAATAATAGACTAAACAAGTGTCATAATCTCCCAAGAATATACATATCCACAATTATTCAAGATATACACAAATGTGCTGGAATTATTTGTAACGTATTACCAAACATACACAATGACACTTCACTTTCTATGAGGAACAGATACAATAACACCCAACACTGTATATGAACCATATGTGGTGATACCTCATTCTTCTATACTTATAACGATTAAATAGCGACCCCTCGCTCCACACAGTGATAACTCACTTTATATATCAAACATATGCTGTGATACCTCATTTTCCACTTACAAATACAAGGACACAACAGGCAAAATGCCCAACGAGGTGGCTGGAAAAAATATTTCAAGCTATCGATGTCATTCTAGAATTCCCATTAAAAAAATATTTTGAACCGTCCACTAGTAAAAAAAAATTTACGCTTTGCATTCCATTTCAGTTAAAAATAGAAGGAAAAACTCTTTCCCATTATTTGTATAAACCTAAGCCTCTTTTTCCTGTGATTTTTCTCCACTATCTAGTCCCATCGGGAGGAAAACTGAATAGAAAAAAACATGGCAGTAATTGCACACCCAGCGACGAGAAACATTTATCCATCTTGGCTCTATCGCAATCGCAGCCAGGCCAGTCACAGCATATGCAAATCGGTAGAACCTTGCGACACGTCAGCATCAGTGCTAGGATTTTTTTTTTCTCTTCAAATTTATAAGTATGCATGCAGGTACGAGGGGATGGGTGAGATTGTACGAATTTCCACCGCGAATTCAATCCCTTATTTTTCTATTCCTCCCGCCCGTTCTCAGTTTAGTCGAGTACGTAATGCGTGAGCGATATGTTGCTGAAGGCATGGTCGCTTTACGGGAAAGAGAGAGTTTATCGGGGTTTGGGGGGGGGGGCTTTCAGTTGAAATGAACTGGGAGCTGTCTGGTTCGAGCTTCGGAAATTAAAGCCCTATGAAATAAATTCTACGAAATAATTTATCATGTTTCTCTCTAAAAAAGAATACGGCCAATGCCGTGCTATCTCTTTTTTGGCTCTTTCCCCTCCGTTAACACAGAAAAAAAAATCCTACTAAAAAGAAGATTAAGTCTCTCTCTTCTGACGAAAACCCCTCAGGTGAATCTTCCCCGCGACGAAAATTGGCTCCGTTTTACATAACTTTTGGCGGTTATTGGACGCATACTCGCCAATTTGCAAACCTATAAAAGTCAGTTCAGTAATCATAGGGTAAAAAAAAGCCTAATTTAAAAAAAAAAAATAGTACTAATTTATGGTTATATCATGGAAAAATATCCAAGTTAGACATTTTCTACATAGATACATAAATCCTCAAAAAAAAAATTTACATTCAAAGAAAATTTACATACAACAGCGGAACCAAAAGTATTAGTAGAATCACATCTAAGAATAATAAGTGGATCCGAATGGAAATCTCTAGATACTTAAGAAAGACGACAATTCTTGGCGATTTCAGTTTTTCTGGAAAAGGTTCCTTTTTTTTTTGCCAACCCTACGCTTCCAGGAGAGATCCGGAAGCCTGGCAGGGAAATGATTGATGCAGCCTGTGGGCCGGTAAAAAGAATGAGAAAGAAAATGAAAAAATAAAATAAAATAAAATAAGATGGCAAAAAGAAATACAGAGAATAAAAAAATAAGGTTGGGAAAAAAAATGCAAGGCTCTGTGAGAGCTATTCTCCTATTTTATTTTTTGGATATTTTATTCTTTCTCATCTGGAAAGGGACAGCCAGGTAATCTATCATAGTGTCGGCTTAAATTAACTCCCAGAAAGAGGGAAGATAAAATTTTAAGAGAGAGAGAGTGAGACTCGCGCTGGACAAAAACCTACCTTATATTATACATTTGGAGAGGGATGGGTACGTATGCATTTTACCCAATTCAAGCAAAAGAAACTTAGAAGGAGTTCTCTGTTTTATATCCTTATCTGCTTCTTACTGTGATTTCTCAATTTTTCATGATTCTTAATTAAAATGGGAAGTGCCTAGACACGCTTTGCTGTTTGTTTTTTGTTTGTTTCTCTTCGCCTTGTTAAGTTTTGTTTTTTTTAAATTTTTAATAAAAAATATACAAACTATACCTGAAAGAAAAAAAGTGTATATTTTTATATACGAGATTTAAATACTTAAAATATAGAACTGAAGTTCGTTTAATGTCTGGTGTCTTGATGTCGATTATTAGTTATCCATGGATGTCATGTTTGATATTATGTTAAGTGCAGTCTCCACGCAACGAAGTCGCTTTGCTTTGGAAAATGCGTTATAGAAGGGGCGAATTTCCGAAGATGTGAGAGATTCCGGTGAAAATTCCGTTATGTAAAGACTCTACTGCAAGTGGGTTCAACCTGTTGCTCGCGAGAGCCTGGGTTTTTACTCGAGGGAATAACCTCAGTTAAAAACCCCATTCAAGGATTAGCTTTATGCTGATTTGCGTATGAGCAAAAGGTGCTCTTCTTCTGAGAATGAATCATAGACGACTTGAAGGGTGTTGAATAACTCTCCCCTTCCTTCCTGATCTACTGTATATTATGATTGAATCACTTAAAATTGAGGTGATATTGAAAAGAATCTGGAAAATTGTAATTCTACATCTGTATGCCGGAGATAAAAGGTATCATATCACGAAAGGGAAATGTTACAGCTGTTTATAGGGTTTTTTGTGTCTTTTTATGCAGCTTGCTTGTTTTATAAAGTGCATATATCTCTGCTATTTATTAAAATAGAACTTGGTGTCCTATACCTGTGAGTGTAACGAAAGTACAGCAAATTATTTGCATTATTCCAATATTTACAAAAACGAACAATAGTGCCCTTTACGTCCGGCATATAGATATAGTTTTACATTGTAACTTGAGCATTTGGCTGTTGCAAATTTGTGATAGGTCAATATCTTTAGTTTTGGTATTGCCTTGACTCTTCACCAGTTTGATGTGAGTGCAAAATATTGCCACAAGGTGGCGGTGGTGTTGCGGATATACAATGATGCAACTCTAGAAGTCAAAGATATGCGTGTATCAAAAGTCATGTAATAGAGTTTGCCCATTTATTTTCTGTTGAGTATGAGGATGTATTTTTCCAAGACGGCCGTACTATATGACCCTAGATCCTATGGATAACTTTTTTTCTCCCAACCTTTAGAATTCCAGTAAGTGGTTTAGTTCTGTGAACTTTGATGAATGAAGACTAAACGAATGAATTCCGAGACCCCCCCCCCCTTTGTAGTAGCAGTTCTCTGTCGCACTTTGGATGCAATTGATCAAAAGGTAAAATTAGAAGGCAACGGAGGAAATTAAAAAAAATAATAATAAAAATAAAATCAAAAAAAGAAGAATAAGAAATGAACGGATAATAGAGGCTATTAAATGAATGCGCCGGTGCACGCGAATTAGCGAAGTTGTAACAAATTGTTTAAGAAGAAATCTTTTAAAAGTTCCTTTTACCCGGCTCTTCCCCCTTTCGCTCTGAAGCTTTATTTTTCCCCCGTACCTTTCACGTAGAAAGACCGAAATCCTATATATTTTTAAACCAGCAACAGTCTAAATTAAAATGGTGGGACTTGAAGGGAAAAGTCCGTTCAAAGAATGCTTAAAATTACATTTAGCTCGGTTCGATTAATCATAGACGCAGAAGTACCAAAGTTCTATGCTACCAGCAGGGAAACAACAAGAAGAAGAATCGAAAGGGTGGAAGACACCCAGTGGTGGGGAGAGAGATCTACTCTTGGGTCTTATCAAAGAACTCTACTTTTGACTTCACATGGTTGCCAAAGTCGAGTTTTCGAATGCCGCCAAGTTTTGCGGCCTTTTTTCCTTATGTACGAAACTTCTATAGCTGGGTACAGGAAAATAATAATTGTCAAAAAAATTCTGAGACCTAAATCCATAGACTTTCTGAGGAAATAAATAAAAGCGATAATTATTTACGCCATGACTGAAATCATAATATGGATGATATAAAAAAAACCCCATGGAAATGATTGTTTTCAAAAGCTTCCATTTGATGAATCTTTATTTTAAAACTCTTTTATTCCCGAAATGAACGGTACTATTTATTAGAGCGCAAGGAAAATAAATGGTCATGGCAAAACCAATTTGAAGTTCACAGTATGCGCCAGATCGGGGAGAATCAGCCAGATAAAGTAACCTCAAAAATTCCAAAAAAGAAATGGTTTCGTGTCCTGTAACGGAAAGGAAGGTTTTAGTTGGCCCCGCGTGGATGCCGTTTCATTAGTCTGCGATGCAAATTAGCAAAAGATGCTCGATTCACGAAGTCGGCGGAGCGTTGGTAAAAAGAAGGGTGAGGAGGAGCAGCAGCAAAGGCAACAACTGAGTGAGCCTATTAAATGAATTCAGGAGTTACCAGCAATCCTTTGCGTTTCTATTGCTACTGCGTTAATTTGACCTCATTTGTCTCGACGGACTTGTCAGGTACAGAAACAGTCAGACGAATGGGAAACGGAACTTGGGAGCTAAAGCAAAAGGAAATGCCGCGTTTTAAAAGATTTACACAGAAACATATGTGATTTATAAAAATTCTATTTTCGCTTTTACTCCCCACTCAAATTACGCCCCCAACCAACCATTTTCTGGGAGATAATTTCTATGACTTTTTTTTTCTGCGGCTTCTTTTTCCCCCTTCGATTAATGCTACTGTTATTTGAGTTGGTCAGATTAAATTTGAATTTTGGAAAGTTTTGAGTTGAAAACTTTTTCTCTTTTATATCGTAAAACTTATCATTTTTTAAAAGTTAAAACTGTACAGAAGCAATACAATATATAGCATGCATTGAATGGTGAATTGAGAAAATTAATTTAGATGATTTTGTCGCTCCACGATCATTCTAAACAACTAGAAACGCTCTTTGGAACCTGTCACTTATTTATGTTATGACCTATCGGCTACTACGCACCAGGATGATTTTGAATTCGTTATATTTCTCAGCCACCTCGTTGGACATTTTGCCTGTTGTGGCTTTGTATTTGTATATATATAGAGACAATAAAAGATACTAGATGGACATCAACATTGATGGAAGCTAGATCGATAGATTTGTTTCGAAGATAAATCGACTGACCGAACTTCTCCTTCGGAACCCAGTCTTGTATTTCCATCTAGTGTCTCAGTTGAGCAACACAAACAGTGAAACAAGAAACATATTATCTAAGTAAGTACTAAGTTGACGCTTTGCTTATTAAGTCCTGTTTATGTTTTCTTTTAGGTCTCCTTTGAGAAAAAGAACCCAATGAAAAAAGTTTTACTCAGTTCCGAAGGGTAGTTTGAATCTATCGATATATCTTTGTTTAGATACAGATAGCGCTCTTATCAGTGGGGGGGTTTCTCACACAAGTAACTCTTTATCCAACAATACCAAATTTATTTTTATTCGTCGTTTCCTATTTATACTTCTGGTACTGACGAAGAAGTTTCATTATTATTTATATCGATAGAATGATCTCATTTTCAGATACACAAGGGGGGAAAAAAACAATAATGGAAAACATAAACCCGTTAGATATATGGCTGAAATGACAAATGCATGTAATTCAAGAAAACTGAGAAAAGCTTGAGAGAGTTGAAAGAACATAGAAATATGTATATATGTGTATGTATAGTCTCAGAGAATAAGGGATTACAATAACAAAGAAGGTAGATGATTAGTAATGAAAAAAAAAAAAGTGTTTTTTTGTTTCCAGAAAAGGCGATGATGGAGGGAAGAACCGGAAAATCTGTGGTATTTGATCATAACTTGACCCCACCCCCTAGCTGAGGTATTCATTTTTGGAAAAACTTTCCTTTTCACCGTTACTATCTTTCTTTTTGCTTTCCTTTTTTTTTTTAGCCCCCGGACCATCGTTACCCTTCCCTCTAGCATTTTATAATTGTTCTTTCACCGAAAGGCGCAAAATCAATAGAAAAATTTTTCTTTTCCTTCCCCCTTACACGCCATGTCCCTTATACCTCCGTCTTTTTCTTTTGTTTTGCCCGTCACTTAAATTAACAGGTTTGGTAGACAAATACAAAAGCGTTCTCCTTTTCACCATTGAAAAGGGGTCCCTTTTTCTTCTCTCCCAGGCTCTCTTATTCCCTTCCACCAACTACCAAAAAATTGAAGAACTAACGCAACCCCTTTTGTTTTATAAGAAACAGGTGTCAGGCGCAGATGCTTCTAGAACAAAGGAAAGAAAGCGCGGTGATAATTAAAATGAACTGAAATTATCGCCTTCCATGTAAAAAAATATAAGTATATTTTAATAAAAATAATAAAAAAAGAATTTAAAAAAAAAAACAAATTATCTGTACCACCGTCTTTTTACCTTCCCAGCACCCCTGAACAACCTCTGTCTGTATCACCATCCCATTTTTGTGATCAAATGATAAAATAGACCAAGTCTAATATAGTTATGAATCTTTGGAGTCTATACACGCAAATTCATTCTCGTTCTTTCCCCTCTTTCAAAAAGCTTCTCTCTTACCCTTCCTTCATTCATTGAATGAAGTCCCTTCTTATTTTTTTTTTTTAATAGTGATCTCCTTCTCCTACCTTCTTTAGGATTGGAAGGAATGCTAAAAAGGTACTTGCCATGTCACATCACACCCACTTCCTATTCCTCCCTTCAATTGTCGTTTTTAGTAGAAAAAGTGCTCCTTCGTTCTCCCGTTTTTGAAAGAAAAGTAGTAGGAAAATGAGGGGTTTTTTTAAAAAAAAACCCTATGAAATCGGAAGTTTGTCGACAACTTTTTGGGAAAAAGCTGAGCCCTTTTTTATTCTTTATGTCGCCAATCCATATATGAAGTATTAAGGATGTGGGAAGGTGACTTCGGACTTGTTATCATTTGATCTATGGGGCTAACACTCGTTTTTTTTTATACATGTATACACATGTACATATATCTGAATTGATTGTAGAAACAACGAAAATAGCAAACATGTTCAAAGCTTCTTCCGTTGTGCCTTTTGTGTCGAAAATGGATAAAAAAGGGAAAAGAAATTGCAGTAGAAATTTGAAAAGATTATAAAAAGGACAAAAAATTGATGATGATACTAAAGAGGTGCCAAGAGCCCCTTTTGTTTCAAGAAAGTTCTTGACTAATCAAGTATTTTTAAAAAAAGAATGAAGTATGTGTTGGCTTGTGTGTTATGTGCGAGTTTTAGTCTCGTATAATTATTCTTTTCCCCTGAAAACTTTACTGAGAACGTGTGACCAGATTTGGGAAGTGTTTTTCAAGTACGCCCAGATAACAATAAAAAAATGGGAAAAAAATAATAACAATCGTTTTTCTTTAAAAAAAAAAATGTCTATATCTGCTTCCGCATCGTTTTTAATTAAAAACGTTCCCGTTAATAAAGTTTCAAATGAATAAGCCTTAGAGACAGATACTGAAAAGAACCAACCCGTTGCTTTGATTAGCTTTAGTATTGTTTTCGAAAGGAAAAGTCTTTTCATATTTTTTTTCCAAGGGAAAAATTCTGAGGTTTCTCTTCTCCCCTTCGTTATATGAAACATTGAGTTTTTGGGTAGAAAAGTCAATATCAAAACATAATTTCTCCGAGAAAAAAAAACTCCAGAGAATAGCGATGTATATAAACCTCTACGTAAGAAACTTGGGTAAGTGACAACGGGTTTGTTTGATTTTAATTATCAAAGCATTGATGATTTCGGGGTATTTTGGAGAGATATAAATGACAAGTAAAAATATTTGATGGGAAAAATGAGAATTTCAGAAACAAAGAAGGATTAATACTTAATTTTTTTCCCCCGTTCCAAGAAAATCTCAAGAAAAAACACACGGAAGAGATCTCGTTATAAAGTGAGAAATCTTAAAATTTTGAGAATAATATTCATTGCATTTTCCAGTTTCGAAAAAATTTAGAATTTATTAATTAATTTTCTTTCCGGGATGGTTCTCCCGTGGAAAAATCCTTACATTTATCTACCTATATGAATGTCAGGCCAATTTTTGGATTCTATTTAGCGATAGGTATCGTTACATTAATCGTTGATCATGTTCGGACGCCATATTTTGATATACGTACTCTATACGTTTCACATTAAAATAAAAACACAATGCCTATAGAGATCATTAATGAAGATTATCGTTAAGAAAAAGGTAATAAATGATGCAAATATTTATTACCTACTGATTTTAATCTAAAAACAATCAGCAGTTTTGTTTTCTTATAACTCTGCATGCACAGTTTTTCCGATTGAAATTTTCGAACAGGAAATTGATTCAACCGTGCCTTGAGATTGTTGATACCTTTTTATCATTTAAATTGTAGTAATTGATTACTATTTTGTGAATTATTAGTCACGACTGCAATTACTTTGTAAGATCCAGGTAAAGAAATAAAAGTATCGTTTTTTTTCCGGGAACATCCGCAAAACAAAAAATAATAATAATAACTAATAATAATTCGAAATGTCACATTAAATATGAGTGATTGTTGCAGTACGCGGAAAGTATATCCATACTCGTTGTTAGTATCGGATTCTCACATGGATGTTACGCCATACTGGCGATTTTTCTTACATCATAAAAGCGTTAGCTATACGTATCTTCTCACCAAAACGTGATTTTTCAAAGTAACTAATGTACGGACCCCAGTAGGAACCGTCACACAACTCTATTAGTATTCCTGCATCACACCCACTTTTCACATTATCTAATCTCAATGACTTCGAGAATCATTTCTATGTGTATGTGTTTTTCTCCCCTAACAGCACGAAAATCGGTTGCATGTCAAACAATAGTAGGTAGCCATTTTTTTCTCCTTCACAATTTGTCATCTTATCTTACGTTGTGACTTTTCAGACATTTCGAGGGGAAAAAAACGCGAGATGGAAATCTCTCTCTCAAAAAAAATTATATTTCTTTTTCTACGTAGCTTATATACAATATAATGTGAGTAAAGAGAAAGGTAAGCTTACAAGAGGGTGAAAGATAATGTCTTCCTAAGGTTCTCTTGCCGATTTATTAACGCTTTAAACGTGATTCACTATTTCGATTTCACGTAGTCACGATAGAAACTGCTGTTTTTTTTTTTTTTGTTTCTTTTTAGGACATAAGCACAGAAGTAGAAGAAAAACACTAGAATATATTATTAAAATTGTTATCAGGGTTTGCGAGAAAGACATACCGAATGCCGCAACAGGAAGAGATATTGCTTTTAAAGAAGTTTTTTTTTTACTGACTAGAGATATATTCTAGAATGTAATGTATAATTTACAGAGTGATTATGATGATAAGGACGATTTCAAAACGGTCTTAGAAATACGAATGAAAAGAATGTGTTGAAATTTTGCGCGAATACCATGAAGTAATGGGATTTCGTTTGATGTAGTTCAGAATTTTGCCTCTAGGGGGGCTCATCTACAGTTGCCTTGAAATAAACACCGTTTCTCCGCTACTGTCCTGCATAGTCTAGAACAGTGGTTCTCTAACTTCTGCCACCCACGCTCTTTTGCCCAATTTATGGTTTATCTGAGCTCTCCAGAATAGTTAGATACTTTGCTATATAAAGGAACCATTTCCCCACAAATCAATATACCCAGCTCGCCGCGATGCCCCGGCAAAGGTTGGCGGCACCCTACGAGCCGCGATGCACACTTTGAGAAACACTGGTCTGGAACACAGTTTCCTAAACTTTTTTGTTTCATCGCCCCCTTCTCCTAAAAATTGTTCTTCTCATCGCCCTCAACTCAAGCCAACCCATACGATCCTATGTTATATCCGTAGCTTCTATCACCCCCTGAACCTGGTGATTCCCAACTTGGAGCCCATGCCCCCTAATGGGGCAATTCGATTTTTTAGGGGGGCAATTTGAATTTTTCTATGAAAGCTGGAACCTTCCGAACTCCCTTCGTTTTTATATCAGTTCAAATTTCTAATTTTTATACAGTTTCTTGATGACTTTTTATTTTTCTCTTCAAGTGTAAGGGGTTCGACCAAGGATTTTTAATACTTTGTGTTCCATGAGAAATTTGTGTATAAAGATCTTTTATCAAACTTTTATAGTGTAATCCCGGCCTAAGTAAAAGTAGACAGAAATAAGGAGGGGGGGGGGGACAAAGACTCCTCGTTTTAAAATTTAAGGACGCCAAAGCAAAAAACAACGTTTATTAATTGAAAAAAAATAGAAATACATGAAGGGGTGGGGGACCCCCCCGACAAGAAGAAACATCAGAATTTCAGAGATGCTTTGGTGGAGCGCGGCCTAAAAAAGGTTGGGAACCATTGGGTTTAAGGGGTCTCGTACCATTTAACATGGTGAAAAACTATGCTCTATAGTGTAATATCATTAAAAATACTATATTTAACCATTGACGTACTTAAAACGTTTTTCACATATTTAAGATTGTATAAGCTATCCTATGCCGGTATAAAATAGTACATATCTCTAATACAAGTCACCAAAAAAACAGCTTGCGCCCATGATGAAATAGCATGACATCAATGTAATTGAATAAATACTGATTCAAAATGAAGGAAACTGTTCAGTTCATGGAATGAAGAAAAAGATTGAGAGATTTCATTGAGTCAATTATTACATTGTTTAAAATTAAATTTCAAATTTTAAATATTAAAATTTAAAAAATGTAAAATTTCATTTTAAATACGATCGAGTCAATGAAATCTCTTAATCTTTTGCTTCATTTCATGAACTGAACAGTTTCCTTTATAATATTTTCAATCAATTTTTATTCAGTTAACATTGATGTCATTCTATTTTATCATGCGTGCAAGCTGTTTTTGGTGCGTTTTTTGAAAATTTCCAAAAAGTAAGTATCAGGCCGGGATTACACTACAAAAGTTTAATAAAAGTACTTTTATAAAAGTTGAAAAATGCAACCAATAAGAGCATTGGTAACATTCTAGCAAATGCAATCGATCACCTTATTAGCTGCATTTTGCAAGTTTTATAAAATGACTTTTATCAAACTTTTATAGTGTAATCCCGACCTTAGTTAGAGATATGTACTATTTTATACCGGCATAGGATAGCAAATACAGAATCAAAAATTCGTGTAAAAAAAAGTGAAATAAATCAATGGTTAAATATAGTATTTTTAATGATATTTTACTGCTAGAGATAATACTTTTCCACCATGTTACATGGTATGAGACCCCCTTAAACTTATATCGTTGCCAGTTCTCATCGACGAAACTTTAGACTTCTCTCCATGAGCATCAGGTCACGAAGAATAAAATAAAAGCTTTTTTTTTTGTACTTCTTCAACTCGCATTTTCTTCCTGTCTACTGTTTTCTAAAGAAAATGCAGATCTAAGGAAATGAAATGTTTATAGGATAAGTAAGAGAGTATATATAAGAAGGAGCTGGGACTGGCTCCGTCTGTTGAGATCGTATCACGATTCAAATTGTCTAAAAGAGAAAAGAATACCTTTTGTGTGTGTTGTTCGGGGAAAACAGCCTGTCTGTTAAAACATTATGGTAGCATTCACCGTGCAGTGGGAAAAAATCCATCTGTTTCTCGGCAATATTTTTCTTCACTGTGTTTCTGGTGATGTGAGGGGATTGGTAGGGTTCCAATTTAGAACTGGAACTTGGTCGAAATGCGAGCGTGATGACCCATTTAACCTTTCATATATGAGTATTTTAAAAGAATTTCTCTTCTGTTTTGTTTTTTGGTTTTTTTTTTAATATTATTATTATTATCTCGGACTAAAATGTAATTTGCGAGGGCAACCCACTTATAAGTAGGAGGAGGGTTTTCTATATTTCCGTTTCGTTTTTGTTTTTCTTCCAGGATATATGCCTTCATCCATCTTGTTTTTCACCTTTTGCATCTCTCAGTCGTTTTTCCATCTGCAACATCCATTTTTCTAATCAACGTGAATTGGTGTATACGGATTTTCTTTTAGAATACATTTCTGATGTTATACAGGGCGATTGGTCATGGATATACCGTTTCCGAATTCTGTAAAATAGTAAAAGTTGAAGACCGGAGCACCCCACAACTGTGATCCGTTAGGTAGATGCATTAAGTTTGTGTCCCGTTTCTGAGGAACGTAGGTGATAGCGCGTGTCACGTGACTACTCTGTTCTGGTACTGTGTCAATGAAGGTAAATAGGGCACTTCTTATCTCGAGGAAACCGTCGTAAGAGTCTCCTTTCCGGATAAGTCTTTGGCTGATGTCATTGCTGCAGAAACTTTGTTCCCCAATTACAACAGTTACGGATACCGTTTTGCTTGATTCGAGAACGCAAAACGCTCTTCTTCACGATAGAAACAGTCATTTTGACTGACTTGTCACGTGGCACGCTATTGCTTACACCAATTCCATCAGTAGCTTAACACAAACTTTATGCACAACTTCTATACGTCTACCCAACGGACCGCAGTCCTGGTCCATGTCTCCAATTGTTACGGGGTAAAGTGATCTCTCGCTTATACACCCTCTCGCATACGTTTCTCTCAGTTATAAGACGATTTTCTGCACTCCCGGTTAAACATGTAGGTAAATAATGCTATTCACTTATATGTCCCTTTCTCATATACGTCTTTTTTTTCCTTATTTCCTTGCACCGACGCGTAAGCGAGAGATCACTGTATATACTTCTTTATGAATCACCTGGTATTTTGATTGAAATAACAATACAGATTGTTACCAAAAGTACCATAAAAAGGTACGCCTACATATGCTTACTCGCTTTGACCGTGAAGTAATAAAATAAATGAACTTTTGTTTTGCTTTTCTTCTTTTTTCCGCCCACGCACAAACCGGTTGCCATCGCAGTGCCTCACCAGCCGTCCACCAAACTAATTCCGAAAGGAGCAACGCAAGTGTCTTCGATGTATAGATTCGATCCACCCAAGTTGTACGTTCGCATAGTGCGCGTTGTTTGACTTGTAATAAAATATTTCATGACAGCCGCACTCATTAGTGGACATTTTCAGAAAACCACCCGAGGATAACGCATAGCAACGCAGATGTAGACGAACCTTAAAAGAAAAAACACATATTTCATCAATCTATAATAACCTACCTGATAATAGTTACGGGCTGGTTGTCAGAAGCCATTGTGTGGTGTTGCTATATACGTAAAAAGAATTATGTATTGTGAAACCTACCTGTTGGTCCAACTTAAAATCTAAAACGGTGTCTCATTTAAGCTTTGTGGTTATGTATTGGACTCAAACTTGTACGTACCAGAGTGAAGACATTGATATTTGAAATGTCGTATAAGGACTTATTATCTTATGCCCCGAGTCCTGTTGCTTTCTAGCAGATTTTGACTGGTAGATTGTGGGAATCCTTCTTGCAATTTAAAAAATGTTTGATTGATCTTTAGTGTTTACGTTACTGCATGGCTATGATTGATTCTGCGTAACTGGGAAAAAAAAACCATGTTAAAACGAGGAAGGGTGGTTGGTTACCTTGTGGAGTTGACTTCATTCCCAAGAGAGGGTCTTTCTTTGATGACTGTTGATGATGATTCGGCATTTCGACCAGACGATGTAGACGACGATGAATTGAGTCCACCGTGAGACGAATTGAGAGCGGCGTTAGCGTGAGGTCCAGTCGCAGCCAAGGGCAAGGTCACGGCAGCACCACTTGCTGCTGAAAGCATCGAGTTGTGATGGGCCGCGGCCGCGGCAGCATGGTTCAAAGCCATGAATGGCAATGGGTTCATGTGGGGAGGTGCTGCACCAGTGGCTGCTGCGACGGCAGCTTGTGCTGCGGCGACGTGGTGGCTATAGCCATTTGCGAGTAGATGCGACTTGTCAACTCGATCACCTGGAAATACAGACGTATAGAAGTACCATCAATTACACGGATCGAAATTCCACCGTCTCCATATATTATTTTTCACATCTCTCTATTCACACAAAAAAGTATATATTTAATCATAATGCGGGTTTTTAAAACTATATCATCAAAGGCTATATCAGCATCCAAATAATCTACATTATTCCTATTTAATCTACGTTGTATTATCAACGTAGAAAAAGAAAATAATTTATCACATATTTCATAACTGATTCGAAAGAGATT
Organism: Pholcus phalangioides; assembly: GCF_987345545.1. Lineage (NCBI taxonomy): Eukaryota > Metazoa > Arthropoda > Arachnida > Araneae > Pholcidae > Pholcus > Pholcus phalangioides. Next base: position 31,987,194 of record NW_028301610.1, on the reverse strand, counting down.
AGTCGGTTGGAAAAACAGCCACACGTAACAAGTCGGTTTATTGGGAAATAAATAAATAAAAAAAGACCATTAAGTATTCATGAATCAGGATTTCATTGAGGCATTAATTAAATGATACAAATACATCCGAAAAAAAAACCATTTCTCAGAGTGAAATCCATTTTCTTGAATCGAAACAATGCCACGGTAATGTAAATTGCCTTTGTTCCCTCTCTCTTTTTTGGGTACTTCAATTATCTACGCAAATTTGCCTTTTTTTTTTGTATATATAGTTTATTTTGTAGGCTAGCTAGCACCAAGTCAGCCGTCATCACAAGCAATTTATTAAGTGAAAATATGGGGAAGAGAATAATAATATTTAAAAAAAAAACATCGCGTCGTTTTCCGCGTATAATCGCCCGCTGGCACCACCATGCACCTCTAAATGGGGCATGGCTGTCAGAAAGGCAATGAGTATTAAAGTAAAGTATAAATAATAATAAAAAAAACCAATAATAACACACCTTTTATTTCCTATCGCGTAAAAATTAATTACTATTGTGCTACCAGCAGCTGCAAATGTATTGGAGCGAAAATTACGGCTGTCACTAGCGTGCTTTATTGTGTCTCATAATTACACCACTTGATGAAGGTGATGTGTCATTATCACTCGCTGTAAAACGTTGCATTTATGTTATTCACGCACATACGAATCTTTGTGACTTTTCCTAACCCCCTTCTACCTAATTTTCCGTCCCACACATGCTAATATCAAACCGGGGCCGGTCGGGTGCTGCGTGCTGTCGTAATATCGGACGATATGCCACGTAATTACGGAGTATGTGGACTATAACCATGCACTTAAATACAGAGAGTGAACTCCATGATCGGACTCGTTGAAACAAGGGTAAGTGGGGAGATTCGTGTGGTCACTTAACCGATAGGCGGGAGAGAGACAATCAACCAATTAATTACGTACTAGCGTGTGAATAGAGCTACTTTGGTAATATCCCACTCGTGGTTGAGAATGACCAAATGTCTACTGCATTTGCACCGGCAGGAAATATGCTCGGCAAACTTCGGAACAAAAAAGAGCACTTGTGTATCATTTCTTGTGTCAAACAGCATCTGGAATTATTCATCGAAGTAATCAGTATTTTAGAAAAAATAATGACTGCCTAACGGAACGTTTTCGTGTGAGACATATCCAATATTTTAGCAATTTTATGGTTATTAGAGTCAGGGAATTTTGAAGTTGATAGTAAGTCTCAAAGTTTAATTTCGTTTTCGTTTAACAGCGAGAATGCTGTTACGCTTAACGGAACAAACATATGTGGACATATTGGTAAATTGACTCATGTCGAAGTTGGATGGATTTAATCTACCAACAGGATGGAGCTCCGTTCAATTCCCATTGAATTATCCGTGAATTCTTGAACTGTGGAGGCGATAGATCAGTTGTTTTGGCCTCCACGTTCTCCAGATTCAACCACTGTAGTGCACCAAAGAAACTTCGATTTTTTTTTTTAATTAATAAAATTGGCGATCATATGCCAAATGATTATGCTTACAGTAAAATCTAGAAACCGCTCCAATTAATTGTATACACCCTATAGAATGAGACGGCTCGTGACAAAGACGCATTATTGCCTTTGTTGGGTGACATCGATTTCGGCTTACAAATGACGCTAGTGAGCCAGTTGGGGTGGATCACTCCACTCTGCTCTGAGCATGAATCAGTGTATGATGGTTAATATGTGTCTTTAGAGATTTACCGCATGTTTCTCCCGAGATACCTTGTTTGTGTTTTTCCGCTTGATGAAGCAAACTACTAGAAGAACCGAAGAAAAAAGGTGTTTCAACAACTTTTTAGGTGACTGAACGTTCTTTAGTTTGTTAAGTTTTGTTTTTGGACTAATACAAAAAGGAAATGTAACTAGTTTGGATGCATAACAAAGTAAGAACGCGCCCGAATCATTGCTTTCCACCTTTTTTTTCTTGTTTCATTTCCGAACAGCAGTAACGAGATGAAGGGGAAGCAAAGAACTTTACTTTTTTATTAATTGAATTTAGTCACGACATCTCACGTGCTCCAGGAATCGCAGCTCAGTTACACACTCACATACATATTCTCTTGAGCTCTTTACTCAGATCCTTGCAAAAATATTGATTAGAACATACAAATAGCCATTTTCAGTTATTCTACCATTTTCATTAACGATGTTCGAGAACAAAGGAAAAAAAGCTATCCGTCCTATTCAAACCACCGCAACCGCGAACCGTATCTGCAGGTGTGGTTGAACCACATCATATGTGACTAACAGACTATGACTTCGTATTCACTATCTCCAAAAAACACATTCTTTTTATTATTGGCCTACACAGCATCGTGAGTTTAATCGCAGTTTTTAATTGCTTTATTGATCGTGCAATACAGAGGACGAATTTTGAAATAAACGTGATAATTTATATCTCAAATGGGATTTGAACATGTGCGGATATAATGCGAAATATGGATTGAATTTTTAGTATTTAATACCGTAGCCTAACTGGAGGTCCACACTACTCGTGCTTAGACTTGCACTCACGGGATTTGCAGTTAGATTGTGGGTAATGTGGACAAGTTGTGAGAATAGAAACACTTTGATGATTGATGGTTGACTGAGATCCTTCCAATATAAAGCCGGACGAGCGCCTGAAGTAGCGTGGATGTAAACCAAACGAGTATAAGCAAAAGCCTGGTGAGCACGAATCTTCATAGTTTGAACTAACCTTGACTTCTCAACCTCCACGGTGATTCTCGAACGCTTGAAAACTTCCAAGTCGCGTTCGGGACGAGTTTTTGATCAATTTTCACATCTGCAGTTAGCAGAAGCTCCCTATAATACCTTAATTCAATTAATGAATAAAACCGATGACGAAAGGGTTTAAAGAGCCGAAGAGAATAGAATACCGAAGAAAATGAAAAAAAAAAGATCTTTTGGAAATAGAAACAACACACTTTGAGGAGGAGGAAACGAATGTCCGTCCACCAAGAGATGTCACACGCTGTCAGTCGAACACCTCCTTTTGTTTGCTTTAGAAACTCCCTTTGCTTTTCTTCTCTGTGTCTGTCTCTCATTAAGTGAAGCAAATTTTTGCTCTTTTTTTTCCAGTCACCTCCGAATTGCAGCCCGGCCATCCTCACCTCTCATAATACACATCTAAAGCTTCTTTTTATTTTTCCTATGTGTTATGTATGTATATATACACACTCACACACACACTACTTCTCTCTCTCTCTCTCTCTTTCATAGTGAGAAAAGAATTCTTCGGGAAAACCAATCAGGTCTTATCCGGCTCTCAAAGAGTTCGGTTTCAAAGATCCATTCGTCACTGTCATCGAAGATTCAGTGCCTCCGATATATACTGTATATACACATACACATATATATATGTATGTCTATTTTTTGGTTCTTTTATTTTTTGTTATTTCATGCAGGGGAGCAAAAAAAAACAGCGTGTACGGTGGATCAAAGAAGGAGCGAAAAACGTTGTCTGTGTGAGCTGAGTGAATAATAGCGAATTAATGAGGAAAAAAGTTTTTTTATTCCGTAGATAAAAACACTGGTGTAAGTAAGTGTGTTTCGTTTTGTCTTTATCATTTTTTTTGTCCACTAGCATCTAGCATAAAAACGCAAAAAAAACAACAAGGAATCGATCGATCAAGGAAGAAAACACATCGAGGAAGAAATTACTCGATGATTAATAATATTATATTACATAGTAGATGTGTACCAAAATAATTAGCACCATTCTGTCAATGCATTGTTGTCCCTGCATTCATCTCCACAATACCCCATATCGATATTTAAGGATAAAAGTGAGAGAGTGAAAAATTGAAAGAAAAAAAAAAAGTACTGCTGTTGAATGTTAAGGACTTTGGTCAAAGTATCGTGTCCGCGGAAGAGAAAAGCATGAAAATTTGTGTGTCAACCCCCGCTAATACTCTTTTCTAAAAATCATCGTTCATCCATGAGTTGAATTGGTGAGTCATAGACTATTGCTATCTCCCTTGAATTCCCCTCCATCATACAAATCCATACCCGTATACATAGTCCCGGATCACTCTCTCTCTCCGTTTTTGCTTCCCCTCACTGAATATATATATGCAGCTTTTTTGCGCTCCCAGACTCTGGAAAATCAAATGCATTTATTTTATAGCCATTTCCACGGCTGTTCCTTTTTTCAACAGTATTCTTCTCATTTTCATATCCATAACTGATCCTTCACGCATATGAATGTTGAGGGAAGGCTCTTCGGTTGATGTTAAACTGCCCTACCGTGAACAGTTGGATGTCTTTTGCATATCCTTCGCCGTTTGACGTTGTTTTTTTTTTGAACATGCGTATTAGCGTGAATCCATGACCCTAGTTATGACAGTTTTTGAATAACTTGGCTAGTGATGTTCACGAAGAGCAATAACGATCTATAAAAATTTCGTTTTGAAGAAAGATATATAGCACATATATTATCGTGAAATGCTTGATTGGCTGGAAAAAACTATCAAGTTGGTTCTCATTTAGATGATGTTTTTAAAAAGAAACAATTTGAGATACACAAAAATATAAACAATATAACTACAGTAATTCATTGTCAGAATGAACTCGACCACATGCCGGTTTTGGTTTACATGCAAGAAATAATTCGTGTATTAGTTTATATATCATCGTTATCTGTTTATATCACCGTTCATCCCGCTGTTTATGTTTCAAAATGTAAACAAAAAGAGATGTGGTGATTGGCTAGATATGATCACCTGTTTTTCTAAAATTTATTTTGAAAGAATCCACCAGTGTGAACCAAGTAGGAAAAATAGAGCCCACGTTTGGCTGTATCTAATCATGTGATTAATGTGTGTGTTTGAATCAGGCACCAAATTTTGGTTCTATATGATACGCATGTGCGAAGAACTAGCTCTCGATATAACTTTTTAATGCATGTGTAATGATGTTTTTATTTATTTTTTTTGCTCGTAAAATTAAATAAAGATTTCAAACACGTTATGTCACAACATTAACGAATAATTTAAAGATATTTAAATTTATAGTTTCTGATAAAAACTACTGAAACAGATGGGGGAAAAAAATGAGTAAATTAATCATTTTCAACGTACGCAATTATTAGAATTTAATCTATAGTTGGCCACGGATAAAACACAGTAATCAATTAGGCAATCAAGTTGTCACGGTAGACTCACACAGCAATACATTATTTCCAATTTTTGAATTTAATTTTTGTTTTTTTTTAAGTTTAATAGTAAACTAAATCAAGGAAAGGAGGAAAGAATAATAATAAAAAAAAAACGTTGATTAAGACGTGAAAGTTACATGTTGTTGTCTAAATGTTGCCGAGCAAAAACAGTCTTTTACGAGATGAGATATTGAGGAGGAAGAAAACGAAACAAAACTAAGGTCATCAATAAAATTCCGGTAATAACAGCAAAGGACGACGCATCTATTAAGAAAAATGCGAGTTGCGAGGGGGAAGTGAAAGACTTTAAAAGTGGTGGTAAGTACACAAGAGAGCAGGTACGATGCGTATATGAGTATGCATGTATGGATATATAAGAGAGAGAACATTTCAATCTTCATCCGCTAAAATTCTCTCTCTTTTACGCGATATACACAATTTTTTTTTCTCATCGTTATTCTCTCTCTCTCTCTCTCTCTCTCACTCTTCGTTCATTGCTTCATTTCCCAGAAACAAGATTCATAATTAAGTTTCTGGAAATTTGCTCCCACCATGGTTGGATACTACCTTCCATCGCGTGATGAAGTGATCAATTGTTTCCCTTGAGGACCGTCAAAATTAATGCCCCCTTCACGCATCTTTTGCAAGTCGTCTTCGGAAAACGTCGCGTTAATTGAACACTTATTATTAGCTAGTCATCCAAACAAATCGTACTCATACACGCATCACCATTTTTTTTTTCGGTACTGTTTCTGAAACAATAAAAATAATAAGAAAGCAACAATGTAAAACAATGAGCAGTGAATGAATGGATGGATTTTGTGTGATAAACAGAATATTTTTGCATCTATTCAATGTTAGTGAAAATAAAATATTTGTTCTTTTCCTTGAAATTTTTATTTTAAAATTTATAAAAATTGTGTGTGTTGGAATGAGATTGATATTATCGATAATGGCTAGAAAATTTGGCTAATTACGCGATTACGAGATATCATAATACGTTACGTATACTTACCTTTGACTTGAATGAAGTTATTGTTGTTGTTTGTCTGAATTATCAATCTAAAAATATCATTGTCTTTATAGACTATTTTTTAAACGATGGAGTTCATTGAGGTTTTTAAGAAAACCTTCTGATCACATCATATGTTAATGATATAATGGAATACTGTAAAAATTAAATTTCAAAATTGGTGGGATATCACCATGGTTCAACTAGTGTTGGCAGTGACCAAAAACAAGTTTTTTTTTAAAGAGATGAAGCTCCATACTTTATGTTAAGGTGTTGGAGAAGAGTATATGTTTTACTTTTATTTCTCCATGTAATATGGGGCCATTCAAGTATTACGTCAGCAGATTTTTAGCCATTTTTTTACCCTTCCCCCCCGTCAACAAAATTTCGTCAGCAGCTTAGAATATTTCATATCTTCAAAATGGGTGGTTGATGACGTAAGCAACCTTAAATCCCTCCCCCCGTCATCAAAAGTTCGCAAATCCGAACCCCCCCCCCCCCTCGATGCTGACGCAATACTTGAATGGCCCCTATAAATAGTGTTGAAATAAATTCAGTTTTTATCAGGCGATGCATTTACCGTATCATTCTTTAAATCTCTGGTGGTTTTCCTCGTTAAAACATAGTATGTGATGTGCTTTCTATATGAACTATAGTGCTAAGGTTTTGTTGATGAACTCTAAAAGTCTAATAGAAGTAGCAAAAAAATAAAAAGCTCTAGAACGAAATCTTACCTGAAATGTACCCATTTTCGTACACAGGATAGTCGCCTTCAATTTTCGTCTTCTTCAAAAGGATGCTGTGATTCGCTCCATTAGGGCTCATACCGACCATGGTAGCACGCTTTGGCGGCCGCCCAGGCCTGCAAGGATAACAAGAAAAGATTGGGACCTTGATTCCTCAACACAATTCTATCAGAGAACATCTTCAAGGAACGGAATTAGGTAGATTATATAAATGTGTTTTTTATGTGGCTTGCACGTGTGTGTACGTTATGGCAGGTGCACAATCAGCTTCAATATATGCATGAATCTATATATTTTGAATCTACGGGAAGTGTGTCGTTCTTACTCGACAATGTTAAGAGGCTCATGTTACCACACGAAAGAATAATAACTACTAATGTTACTTAGCTCAAAGACATTAGTCATCGTAATATGTGGAATCGTCTTACAGTGTACTTGCTATCCATCTATCGGATAATTCCAAAATTCCATCAGTCAACCCCTAACACGAAACTTGAGCAATATGAATTTATTCAGACTCGCAACAAAACGTCACGCTTCTTACCGTTGATTCATTATTCTTCGAATCAGCTTTTATATCCACGACTCGGCAACAAAATGAGTTTTGATTAATAGGCGAACGTTTCATCGAGTGAAGAAAAGCAAAACCCCGAATTTAATTTCCCACCACCTTCTCATCAACCACTACCCGACCGACCTCAAGTCTCTCGTTCATAATACAGTAGAGTGTGTGAGAAAGAGAGAGAAAGAGGCGTAGTAGGCCGTTAACGGGGTATTCCCTTGTCTTAAGACTTTCTCGCTGTAAATTCCGAAAGCTCCTTCGCGACATCTCGAAGCAGTAAAGCTATTAACAACCTGTTTAAATTTAGTTCGTAACACGATCATCATGTAGTACACTAGACATGTAATGAGCTCGAAATTGTTCAGGAACGTATATTCATCATCCCCCTGTTAATCTAAACCCGTCCGTTATACTTTTTCCTCCCCACTTTCTCCCACACACACGCGCGCGCTCCAGCTAATTGTCCCATAACTTAGTCCTGGAAGCAAGCAGTGCAACAGTTGAACATAATGAGCAAGACAGGCCGAGTAATAGCCTCCGTAATTCACGGAGGATGAGTCCTTGTCGACAAGCAAAGCCTGTTTTCTCTCGTCTCTCTCTCTCTCTCTTTCTCAATCCACCCTTGGCTCTCATACCCAAAAGAACGCATATTCCCCACACACACACACCAAAACTCCATCGGCCCTTCACGAGTAACACGAGAACACGAGACCGCGTGAATTCGTCCAGCTGACAAGATGGCGACTCGTCTTGTTCATTATAATCCAGCAAACAAAGTTTGTCCCGAAGAATCGCTAAAGACGAACGGCAGAACATTAGAAGCCTTTTCCGCGCTAATAGTTTACCTCCTTCCCCGCACCATCGCGAAGACTACAAGACACCTCCGTGTTACCAGAAACATTATTAACTTAATTTTCTTGTCAAGTTTCCGAACGGGAGGGGGGGGGGAGAGGGCTCTCTCTCTCTCTCTCTCACCCATTCCCCAATTTCCCATTTTACGCAGAGTCGTTTGGCAATGCTTTATTATCGTTTGGTCTTTCCTGGTTCGTGAACTGATTGCGAAACGAATTTTTATTGGCCAAGGAAAAGAGCGGCATGGTGGTTATACCCAGTTGAAGAGTATGTGTATATATGTATACCTCGCGCACACAACACAACATACCACACAAGGAGAAGCGAGTGGTGGTGTATATAGCCGGTCGAAGTTATGCAGATAGATAGAGCGAGAGCTCCATGGAAAATTTGTTTCCACACCATACACTCCTTTCCACTCCTGCTACGCGACATAAATCTTTCATGGTGAGGACCAAATTGCATTTCAAAAATCCGAAACTTGTTGCCGAGAAGCAACGGTATTTTGTTGTCCTTTTTTTTTTCTTGCTTCTATCCTTTCTTATTTGGTCGCACCTTATATATATATATATACAGACACATTTTTTTTTTCTCACACGAGAGTTGGAGAGAGAGAGACGCGCTTGTTTTGCGGTCTAATGCAAGATGCACAGCTACCGGGGTAATTGGCAATATCTTCTGTTTCAAGCGGTTTCTTATAACCTCATCTGCATAGCTAGTAATTTCAAAAAAAAAACTCTCACTTCACTACCACTTTCCTCTCCTATTCATATTTCTCCAAACGAAAGCGAAAGGAGAGAGGTAAAGCGAGATTTTTATACGTACGATACTTTTTTTTTACTTGGCTATGGAAGTCGATGCATTTTTGAGAAGAAGCAGCAGCAAAAAAAAAAACTTATTTCTTCATGAACAACGAGGATAACTAAAACAGCGATACACACAGTTATTACTTTCGGTTATGGCTGTCAAATATCCAACAGGCCTTCAGATATAGAGCCTTACACTTCTAGAGTCTTCTATGTTCAGGAAGTATCCAGTTTTCTCGGACATTTTTTTTAGAAACAGTATATTCTTTTATAAATACTCGCGAAAATGATGTGTGTGTATAATTTTTTTTTTTTCCCTTTTAGTCGATAAGTTTTACATAAAATGTATTCCGTTTTTTTTTTTTTTTTTTGGGAACGGGATAGACTGTTTTTTTTTCGAAATTTTTCATTTTTTCCCCTTTGGTTTTGATCAGCACTGGCTTTATTTTTCAATAGGATTTACAAGGGCGTTGGTGGAGATTTTTCTGACTGTTAGAAGAAGAGGAAACTAAAATCACTATTTGACAGTCATAAAACCCTCCGAGTTACTTGAAAATTTATGAGCGGTTTCCACCGTTACACCATTTCCTAGAAGAAAAAAAAAGAACAAGATTTTTTGGAAATTTTTTTTTGATTTTCCGAACCATTTCCTAACGCATTCAGTGAATTTTCATGATCACTTTCAAACTGTTTTTATAAAGCTATAATTTTAACGTTTAAAGCCGGTTTACTTTTCCCTATGACTCTATAAGAAATATATTTTCGGAATATGTTATATATAGAATAACCATCGTATACATACATTCAATTTGTAGCATAAAGCGTGTCTGATTTGAACCATGTCCATCAATCAAGTATACGGTTCTAATGATAGTCACTGTGTAGGGATAATTGGCATCTAGGCACCGCAATGAGAATTCATTGTGTATTATCTGGTGCTTCAATTATGATATGGAGCCAGGAAACAGTTGTTTGAAGGACTAGAGGTTGGTGAGTTCATTATTACTTGATGATAACGAATGATACGACAACAATGAACTACGACAGGCCAGCCTTAGTTGCTCTTTGAAATTTTTGGGGAATACTTCTCAGAAATGAATTTTCTAATGTCAAAAATTATCTAAAATGCCCTAAGATAAGTATATTTTTCAGAGGATCTAAAATGCAAGTGAAGTGGCTTCTAAAAATAGCCCGGCAGTGACCATTCTTCCATCCCACGATGGGACAAATAGAAAGTCTACTAGACGAAAAAACGAACCACTAATGTGTTCAAAATAGGCTTGAGTTAAGATATTCAGTATTGTACAGCACCTAGCATCCGGATCGGGAACCACGTGGTCTTCACTTAGCATAGATGGAGCTAGAAGATATGTTGCTCCTCTTTGTTCTTGAGCGTTAAACCTTTTGGTTCATCAATGTCAGTTGCATATTCAGAAATACCATTTGAGATTGAGTTGAGGCACTTACAAATTTTAGGAGAAATGGCAAACTCTTTTGAGTCAGATTAAACCATCAAGAACAATAGCGATCTTTGGTTTGGTATCTTCGTGAAAGATGAGAATTTTCAGTGAAAAACTCAAGAATATTCTTCGCTAAACAATCAAGTCAAAATATAAACGAAAAGAACGGAGGAAAGCTTTCAGTTCATTGAAATCATTTTGATTTCCAGCAGAGTAACAAGCTTCAAGATTATGTATAATGGCAAAAACATGTTCATAAAGTTATTACGGTTTATATATTTCTCGTTATTTTTTTCCGGATTCAAAGACAAGAAACATCAGTAGAATTTTATATAATACAGTATATGTATATACCCCAATATATCCGATATTGTACGATTTCTCAAATGATCCCGTTGCTAACCCATCAGAGGAGAAAGAGAGAGAGAGAGTATAAGTATATATTTTCTTTGAAAAATTCCCGCTTGTTTCAAGTATAGAGGCTGTTATTCAGTATTATTTTTTCAGGGGGTTTTATTTCACTTATATTTTTACTTCTTTTTCTTTTTATGGGTATCGTGTAAACCATAAAAATGGAAACAGGGGCCCGAGCTCCGCTTTGGAATGATGGCAATAAAACCGAATAGGGAGGGGTTAAAAACGCTGCACACACACACGTGGAAGCTAGAAAAAGAGCAACCAAATTGGGGTGTTAATCCAAAAAAATCTCCCGGTGCTCTTCCTATTCCAGCATTTTAATATATCTGCGGCTTTTCTCCTTTCTTAACATAAATGAGGACATAGAAGAGGAGCTGGGTAAATAATATAAGGGAAATGGAGCTTTTTTGATGCTTTATTTGGTTTTTAGATCCAACTTGAATAGAAAATAGCTTGTTTTCTTCTCGTTTTATTTCTTTTTTATCCAGGGATGTTGAACAACAATGGATCTGTATTTTCTACGATAGGTTCGTTGGATATTTTTATAGATTATGTCGAAAGAACGAGTTCGATTTAGGGGTATTTCGAGATAATCCAATAAACTAAGAGAATTTTTCGAAATAATTGTAACATTCTCAACCCTTTCCATGGCATAGTAGAAATACTAAACTCCCTCTGCAAAATACCATATTTTTTTCAATGCAGTAGGCTTTTTTTTTTTCGATTTTCAGCAGGTGCAAAGTAAAGGGTATAGATCAGTGTTTCTCAAAGTGGGCGATGTAATAGTCCAGGGGGGCGATATAAGCTACGGATTTAACATAGGATCCTATGGGTTCACTTGAGTTGGGCGCGATGAGAGAAAACAATTTCTGAAGAAGAGGGCGATGGAATGAAAAGTTTGGGAAACTATAGTATAGGGCAATGGTTCTCAATTGGAGCGATGAATTGGACAAGGAAGTCCAATTAATTTTTTTAAGTTAAAATATATACTTACCTATGCTTGGGGAGCCGCACATGAGCGATGAATTGGACAAGGAAGTCCAATTCATCGCTCATGTGCGGCTCCCCAAGCATAGGTAAGTATATATTTTAACTTACAAAAAAACCACTTCAAAGCATAAATTGGCACACGAATCAATATATCCAGCTCACCGCGATAACCCCAGAAACCGTGACGCACACTTTGAGAAATACTGTTATAAGGGAAGAGTATTCCATTGAGAAATCCACTTAAAAAATGGTAAATTGGCTTGTCAATGCTAAAATAAGAGCCCTTTAAGGAGGCGAGATATCTCGTCAATAGCTCCGAGAGGGTTAATACATGATAATAGCCTTATTTCTGCATTGGGAAAATGGGTATTTGTTCAAGATTCTCTAAATAGAGATAACAGTTATCCGCTGAATAAACATTTTGACCGCAGTCGTTGAAGCCTTACCTAATGCCTGCTTTACCCTGGGTAAAGCAGTATTTCAAGTTAAAATCGGGTAATGCAGTAGTGATTTACGGGATGGACACGAGTTACCAAATCAACCGGTTTTCGTTTCTCCCCCCCCCCCATAATACCCCCTGTGTATTTCGATATCAGTCATCAATCAAAATATTTCAATTTTGTTTTCTTCATGATCAAATTAGCGCGCGTGGACAAAGCATCGGAACGAGAAAACACGTTCATTCAAAAGGTCGAACACGTGGTTACTGGCTGTGATCGAGAGTATCCGTAACACGACGAAAGAACCGTTGACGTTTTCCGTTAACGCGCCTTTCTTTTTTTTTCCGTTGTTGTGTGTTGTTGATATCGCGTTAGCCGTTGGGCGTGCTTCCGTTGCTGTTTCTCCAACGGCAGTCGGAAAGGAAAGAAAGGCTGCTGCAGCAGCAAAAAGGAGTAGAAACCAGTTCCGTTTCGTCTGCGAGTCCAATCGTAACTGAACAACAATTCGTCGACGACAGTCTGGAAAACGATTCCGTTCCGATTGCTCTGAGCGCCATCTCGCGGGATGCTTAGAGGCTGAGCTTTTGCAGTAGTAGCAGCAGCAGTGGGGGGTTGGAAGCGAAGAGCAAGGCCGAAACGTAGGTACCACCACACCATCACCACACATACATACATGTAAGTAAATGATGTTCTTGGGGTTGCGAGTGTTTCGCTAAGATGGTGCCGGGGAGAAATTGAGAGAGGAGAATTGCTTTGGTCGTAGTACATCCATACATACGTAACACGGGGACTTTTCCTCTGCTTGGCTCTCTTTTCTCACCCACCTACACAATCTCCTTGAAAATTCTCCCTTTCCGAATGGCATAATTCAATATCAAGGATTCAACAGGTGGTCGGCTCAACTCGTGGTTTTTAAAAGGCGATGCCGTGTTTCAGGGGTTCTCCACAAAATGCCATTAGGAACCTCGCTGATAACAGAACGTCATGCCGTAACGGAGTGCGTTGGTAATGCCGTAACCTGGGGTCATATGGCCTCTTTGCTGTCCTGGGATATTTGGGGGGGGGGGAGACTACACGGGAAAATCAGGTGAAAGGGGAGCCACGACAAGTGGTGAAGGAGGCCTCAGAGAGATGTGAAGAAATTATAGAGAAAAATAATGAATTATGTATTCTGTCTATGGAGTAAATCACTTTCTGGTGAAATATCGTGGGGGGGGGGGGGAATATTGCAACTTTCAGAATCCAGCAACGATGTTCATTAAAGCAGGACCATCTTAACCTATGGTCTACTGTGCGCATGGCCCAGAGCAGGGCCATAACTGGAATTTTTTGTTCCCCCCCCCCCACAACTTTAAAATTCAATAACTTACTAATGGTGTTCTTTGTTCCCACGTAAAACTGCCGCCCGGGGCAGTTGGCTCTCTTCTCTTTTCTAGTTCCGACCCTATCCAGCAGGGCCTCATATACAAAGGGGCCCCTACACGATGAGATCTGGTACTATGATTTTCAATTGTAAATATGTAAGCTGTTACTTGCAGCTATGAATGAGGCCCCAAAACATCACTTTTCCCGGGGCCCCATGACATGCATATAACCCGCCGCCCCTCCAAGAAGGAAGCTCACTGAACTATAGCTCAGTATGATGTGTCGGGAGCAGGGCCGCAACTAGAGGAGGAGGGCGGGGGGGGGGCAACTGCAAAATTTAAGAGGCAGCAGTTGTAAACTTTGAGAAACACTGCCGTATATAATTCTTCCAGACATTTGACCAAGATGTTTCATATCTTCGATCTTCATGCGGATAAACTCAATTTAGTAACCTAGTCATCAAGCGTAATGATTGAATGTTTGTAAGCCTGTTGCTCTCTGTGGCGAGATTTTTCGTGGTCGGGGGGCATTCGCGCCTCGAAGTTGGAAAATCACAGAAAACCGACTTCAGCCAACCACCATTGTGGCGGCGATGGGGTTCGGACTTGGATCTTGACGATGCGAGTCCGTCACTACGACCACTCGACCACCACAGCGGGTCCCTGAACTCATGGGCCAAACTTTAAGGGAATGTAAAATCACATAAACATTGTTGGTATAGCAATTAGGGGGGCGGAAAAGTGTTGTCGGAAAAACCCGAAATATGCAAAGTAAATGAAAAAAAAAAACTTTTTATGTAGGCCTATTATCATTGTGTGAAAGTCTTGCTATGAATGGTTTGGTACAATTAAATACTGAAACGCACGTATCGGTGTTGGTGACGGCACATTTGAGCACTTTCTGCAACTATTAATGTAAATTAAAATCTTTTTTTCATTTCCTCAGTATCTCGTGTTTTCCGCCAACACTTTTCATTTTCGACCCCACATTGCTATGTGGAAAAATTTTACCTTCCTTTAAAATTGGCCCAAGAGTTCAGGGACAACCTGTATACGTCATTTGGACCAGTGGGAAAAGGTAACCGCGATAAAAACGCGCCACGTTTTTCACGTGGTGGTCATAATGTTAACTATATTTTTTTTATTGAATCTTTCTTTTTCCCATGGTCCATATATCCTATATACCAAGTTTCATCAAAATACCTCCACCACAGAATGGGTGCTACATACGTTTAAGTAATGTCAGATTATTTATAACCACCCTGTATATTAAGAATATCTTCGAGAATATCAAGAATGTCTACAAGAACGTCAAGAATAACTAGAATGTTTTGACGAATAATCAAGTAAGAATATCTTCGAGAATGCCACGAATATCTCCGCGAATGCCAAGAATATCTTCGCGAGTGCCACGAATATCCCCGCGAATCCCAAGAATATCTTCGCGAGTGCCAAGAATATCTTCAATACCTTCAGGAATTCTTTACTACTTGTTTTTAAAATTTTAGATTCTCAAACTTTGCAGGCACCATGTGAATATGACCAGGGCCGTCTTAAGAGTACCATGGGCCCCCGGGCCAATCGATTTTTCTGAGGCCCTACTAAACAACCTCTCGAAAATTTCAACCACATCTCATTTTTGTAAGGCCCCTCTCCGCTTGAGGTCCCCGGGCCGTGCCCGGGTGAGCCCATGCCTTAAGACGGCACCGAATATGACTGCAGTTTAAAATTTCTCGCATCGCATCCGTCCAATCCAGTGCCGTCTTAACAAGCTCGGATGCACGGAGAACGAAAAACTTTTGAGTTTTCTCTTCAATTTCTCTAAATATATCTTTGTATCATAATTTTATGGGCATCTTTTTTTCAACCCCAAACCTCGTTGGGCAATTTAGTGGCCTTTGTGTTTTTGTATTTATATTTCAGCAGAGTTAAATTTCGTGGCGCTCTTAAGTGTCACAACGACTCACAATTTAGGGGAACGGGGAAGAATTCGCTGACCAACATAAAGCAATTCAGTATTCTTTCGAACGGCTTCACTTCGGAACTTTACCCGCGGGGTTTTAAGCTTAAAAGCTGATCAATAGACGCCATTGAACACACACACAAAAAAAATGAAATTCTTATGAAACTTGTCAATTAATATTTAACTCTTGCTAACACATAATGAGTTTTTTTTCACTCTTCTTCTCAGTAACTTTGCGTTTTTTTTTCCTTTCATTATTTCTTAATAATCCCCTCTGTTCTTTATTATTATTATAAAAAAAAATAATTTCGGATACATTTTTTTCACTAATTTTTCATTATCAAGTTTTTTTTTCCTTCACCTCTTCATGTTGATGTATCCTGGTTTGAGAAAATGAAAAATAAATGATCGCAGTGATTAAGCATTACAACCCCATGGGGGTTCATGTCCGTGATCAGTTTCTACCTTGAAAGAAACTTTAATGTAGCTTCATTATGGTACTTTTTTGCTCCTCCATTAAGGGAAAAAAAATACTTATGAAGCTTATACTGTGTATACCTAAGTTATCAGACCCAATAATCAGTGAAAAAAATGTAGATTCTTTTTGTTTTTAGCGTACCGCACTGTGCTGTTTTAAAGAGTGAAATAATAGCTGTTTGGTAATGAAAATCTCAGGTGTTTTTTTTCCTGTACCTTAGATGTTTAGAGTGTTTTCTTTTCCTTTGATTGGTCCCTTGACACTGTTTAGAGTTTTTATTTAAAAAAATTTTTAATGAGTGACACACGCGAAGTGCGAATATGGTGCTTGATAAGTTCGAGCATTATATTCAGTTCCGCGTAAGTTACGGTTAACCTGTTTTTGATTGATTGTATACAGATGTTTAATGTTTATTAAGACATTGTGTACAAGTACGACCCCCCGAAATCCGGACACTTCTCCCGAATTTTTTTTTTTTTTTTCTCCTCGACCCTTACTTAGATGGGTTTTTTCTTCATCCAAATCCCGTTTCGGCTTCTACTATTAATATCGAGTATTTTCCTTAGTTTTATCTGTACCATTTTATTGGTGGTGTTTGCCGTGGTTTTAGGGCTTTTGGAAAAGTGGAAGCAATGATGGCTTTTTATCACTTTTCTTTAGTAATGAAAGGATTAAAACCTACAAAGAAAGCAAGACCGACAATCAGTGGCGTAGACATAAAAAAAAAAACCCCTAAAATTCTTTGGATACCAAGCTCGCAACAAAATCCTTTTCAATTGCGTGTCTTAATGAATTTGATTAGTCAGAAATTTCAACTTCGCTTTCAAAAGAACTTCTTTCTTCGGTCAATTATATTCTGTGATTATCTAAGTTTAAAAATTTCCATGAATACCAAAATTGTCATGTCATATGGCAGGTATAAGCTGCAAATTGAAACGTAGTTCTTCAAATATATGTAAGAAAATTGAACTTTAGAAAGTGGTAGAACGCAGAACATCAGTAGAAAGAATATGGGAACTGGAAAATCTATTTTTTTACGATTTTCAGGTTAAAAAATTTCCAGGTTTTTTTTTATATTTGAGCAATGACTATACAAAATATGTTTAGGGAATGAATGAAGGGATGTTTTCACTAGTAACGTTATGTAATTTAGAAATTGTGGTTCGAAATTAAAGTATCTATAATTATATGCATATATATTACTTTATTAATCTTCTTTTTAAGGAAAATATAAATAAAAATGCTCAAAGAGGGAATATTTGCTGCTTTAAATATGAAAGCTTGGGGAAATAAACATAACCGGATTCATAATCCTGAAGAATCCCTAATCCGGAATCACCTAATTCCCGAGGAGTCCCGATTTGAAAGGTCCAACTGTATATTTTTGTTTGTCGTTTTACTGACTTGATGGAGAAAACATAGCCTTGGTTTGCCTGCTATAAAAAAATAGGTCTTAATTGTTTAGCCATGGCATGATTGCTGCAAAACTTGTTTTCAAAATGGCGGCAATTCCGGCTGATTTCTCGTAAGACGAAACCTGCAAGAAGACATTTAACTTGAGATGTTAATGTAGTATCTATTCCCTTTTAAATCATTATTTGGTAATTATTCCTATCTAATTAACTGATATAACCACATTCCACGAACCCTTAAATTCCCAAAATTCTCAAAAATCGACCAGGAAAATTCAGTGAAAAGCCTCGTTATTAGAATTGAGATATCTAATGACTTTCTCCCTTTCCACGAGAAAATATTTTTCAACAGAGGAATTTCAACAAAGCAATTCATCGCTGGTGTTTTAAATGAAATTATTTCAAATTTTGTTCACACATATATATATAATCTCTCAACTTAAAACGAAACGGAGTTTATGGAGGTTAATTTAACCCGAACCTGCTGTTGTCGCTTATTATTGTTATTCCATTCCACGAGTAAATAACAATTAATCCTATCCTCGTTTTAAAATTCCCCTTAAGATGAGAAAGAGACTCTTTAAGAAAATTTACGAGATTTCAAATGATAAAGTTACAGCTGCCATCACCGAAACAAAAATTTCTCAGTTTTCCAGAGGAATTTATTCGTTGGAAAACGGGGAAATTTCTATTTCCGACTCTTTATAGATCATTATATCGAACAAATAATCACACGTTGGAGGATAACATCTTACACATAATATGATAAGCAAGGAAAAAATAGCAAAATACTCCTTAATGTGTTAGAATACGACGCGAAATCTTTCTTGGAAGTTGCTTATGCGATTCAATGTTTCGAAATACGCACTCTTTTAAATAACTATACGTATTTCGAACATATGGCGCATTTCACAAACGTGTTTTGATTTTAGAAGTTTTTTGTTTCTTTATTATTTGTTTCGTAAGGATTCTGTTTATGATAGGAAAAGGAATTCTCAAGATTATTCTGATGTTATTGGATAGAAAAGATGAAGCCGTGGGAATGTGATTCGAATGGAGGTTTTATCGAACGAAAGATATATTTCAAAGTTAATTCCCTCTTGGAAACATTTTTCGGATAAGATGTTTTTATTGTATTTGTATTATATAAACTGAACTGTTTAAATGTTTTGGAATAGTTTTAAAATCATTGTTAATATGTTTGAGATGCTTTTCCTTTTAACGGATGCAGTAACATGCGCATCGGTAATTGTATTTTTCGGCTAAAAAACTGTCCCTTTTTTTTCCGGCAGAAAATTTGTTTTTACGATGTTTTTGCACGAATTGTCGGTGTTTTTTCTCTCTGTTCTTATTGGTGGTACATAACCTGAAGCTCACTTACTTGGAAATAATAATAATAAGATATAAGAAAAGAGAGTGAGTGAGAGAGCTCATTTTTACGAGCCGTAGCTCTCGTTTCGAGAAATCAGTTTGTTTAAAACAGCTACACGCCCGTTTGAATAGAAACTTGGTAGTTTTTATAGCCGCTGGGGCGTCTGCCAGCTGAAGCAGTAATGTCCCAAAGCGGCCATTGCTTTGGCAATCCAATCGTCCAAACTGCATACGCATAATATGCGGATGACCGTATTTGATGCTTCGAACACACACAAGACCAAAAGTGCCTTTTTTTTTTTTTTTTTGTCTTCTTTCAGTTCTATGAAGTGGGCATATTACGGGATAAGCGGCGATAGTTTTACGACACTTTTTTGCTATTGAGAGAGTGAAAAAAAGAAAGCACAAAACTGTGGGATCGTTCACACGATCGACGTTAAACAGTTTTTATTGTCCTTTCCCTGATGCCAATATATATCTGTAAGAAGCCGAAGAGAAGAGAGAAATGTTAAAAGTTACATCCTACTTCACTTCTTAGTCTAAATGTCTTTGGGGGGTAGGGTATCGATTCTCAACATGAAGACTTCCCTTAATCTAAACTCATCGCTTAAGTGAAACTGTCACTCGAAAAGTTATGTGATCCGGAGCATGATCATTTATGCAGGGATTGTCCAAGACTCATTTCGTGTGTATTGAAAATCTTGCCTGTTGATGCACTGAAGATGCTTTCTTGCATCAATATTATTGATATTTTTAGATTTACATAATCTCTAAAGAACTTATAGATTCCATAATAATCTTCAAGAATTTCCACTGTTTTTTTTTTTAGGATATATCATGGTATTCGAAATAACTGGAGGTGAACGAATTTTTATTTATTTATTTATACTTTTTTTTTTAGAAATTTTTATGTTTATCTCCCTGGGTGTAAATCTTCGCGAAGACAGAGGAATAAAAATTCAGCCAGGCGTTAACGTAGTTCTTGGAGGTTATGTCCAAAGAAAACGTAGAAATTAGTTTCGCAGTGTGGGCCTCTGTTTTCTCTCCTAAATAAACGGTGACCGTCTCGGATATTCCCCTAGGGTTATACACCAACGATGGAATACAACTACAGAACTAAACCATAAAACGTTACGACTTCTTCCCCCCCCCCCCCTCGGTTCCAAAACATTTTTATTCCGTGGAAAACGAGAAAAGGCCGAAAAGAAAGTTGTAACTGTCTTTTCTCGTCTCTGGCGGAGGATTTGCTGCGTAAAATTCCTAGCATTTGTTAGGAGGAGACACTGAAAGGCAATGAGCCTGCATTAGTGCGTGTAATTCAACATTTAATACCCACCGGGGACTGAATTGTCGTTTAATCCAGGATACTTCTCCCTTCTACCCTCATAGCTGATGCATGGGGACTATTGTCAATAGCTGCAAACGACAAGTTGCATTCTACCACCGAGTCAGAGAGGCATTACACCAAAAGACTAAGGTTCTTGGAACAGTCACCGAAGCAATTAAAATAATTTGATAATAACATCAGAGAGAATCTTAATATTTTTTACAGGAAAAGTAATTCCATACAAATTCAATTTCTTAAGAGACAATCGTCAATCTGAAGTAATGAGTCGCTTAATAATGCTTTATGTATGGGGCCATTCAAGTATTACGTCAGCAGATTTTCAGCCATTTTTGACACCCTTGCCCCGTCAGCAAAACACTGACCCCCCTTCCCCCTTGTCAGCAAAATTTTGTCAGCGCAGCTTAGAATATTTCATATATTCAAAAAGAATGGTTGATGACGTAAGCAACCTTCAAACCCCCCCCCCCCGATGCTGACGTAATACTTGAATGACCCGTATGATGTCATTGATGTTTCATATTGTTGTTTAATATTGTGTTATTTTGCTGTTCTGATGTAGTTGATAGTGTTTCATTTAACTGTTTGATCTCATTTACATATATATATATATATATATATATATATATATATATAATGTTTCGTTTTGCTGTCTGATGTCATTGACACGCTTTCCACTGTTTGATGTGGTTCTCTGTTTGGTTTGATATTATTTAATTGTTTTTGTTTTTTGTTTCTTATTATTGTTCATGGTTTCAGTTGTTTGACATCAATGTCTCCAGTGATGCCACTGTATTTATTGATATGACTTTATCCTCCTCCATGCTGTTTACACCACAGTCTGATGTGGTTGTTTGATATATCATGGCCTAAGCCGTCATGATACACACGTCATACAATACTAAACGACAACTCAAGCTATGACAAATAAACAGCATACGCTTCAAACTAGTTACAGTTATTGAAGATCAATTGTAAAAAGAAGAATCAGAAGAAGCATAAAAACTACTATTTTTTGGAAATATTGGAAAGAAAATATTCGTTTTCCACGGAATGATCTAATATTTTTTTATAAAGACTCATTTTTACATGTTTATATATAAAAAAAAACCCGAATAATGTAAATATTTCGATTGTTACGTTTCTAAGCATCACGCTTGTATGCGTGACAGCCGCAAAGTTTGTGATTGGGAATCGGTGTCGAAACATATTACAGCTGAAAAAGACTTCGAGGTCATAAATGACTTTTATTATTATTTTTTCATCCGGGTCAATAAAGACATAAATGTTAGTTAGCTCAATGGGGCTCCCATGATCTCCTTACTATTGGAGATAGACAAATACTCGATCAAACTGCGCATTACATGTATATTCGTTGCATATTAAAGGTCGGGGAAACACTGCCTACTGCGTGTAAGCCGGTAATTGCAATGGCTTCAGTTTCGAGGGGTTCGTCGGCAATTGAGAGAACGAACATATCAACCAGTGGTTCTAAATTGACATATACGAACATTGGCATAAGAACTCAAGGTTTATAAGAGACATTGTGAAGCACATGCGTGTAATTCGTAAAAGATTATCACTGCTTATGCACTTATCTAAACGAGGCATCATTTAGGAAATAGTGTTTTTATATTTATATATATATGGATGCTATAGTCTTCGAATATCATGGTAGATCATGTAAACCTGGCATTTGGTGATTGATAAAAACATGCAGATGAAAAAACATAGTGAATGGATAATTTTTTTTCTGGCATTACACGGCATAGTATCATTTCCTGGGAATGGTATCTACAAAAGCGTACGTTTGGAAAAGATGAATTTCCCCTCGAAAGATCCTCCTCGAAACCCAATCATTAATGCTCTCCCTATTTATTGTTTCAGAATAGCGGATTCAATCATTTCGCTTTCCCGTGGTCTTTCTGCACGCATATTTGTGTATTTACAAAGGCAACAGTGAGATCTTTTATTTATTCTCCATCAACTATTTTTTTTTTTCATTATTATTCGATGAAGAGCCATTATTGCACGAAAAGGGGAATAAAAACATAATGAAAATTGTGTGTTTTGGAGTGAATCGGGGGAAATAATGAAAGAGGAAAAGTAATAATAACATAAAAAGAAAGTAGTAGTAATAATAATAGTGTGAATTAATCAAGTCGTATATCGTGTGTGTGTTATTTTATTGAGGTCATTCGCTGATCATTTAGGAGGGCATTTCCAATGATCATAGCGTGAACAATGAAAATGATCTTGTGCGTGTGCTTTTTCTTCTTTTGTTGCTCCTTTTCCGTTCATGTATTTGATCATTTCCAGTGAAGTCTGCTAATCACGATGGCGTTATCGTGTATACGGTAACTTGGCATTTAGTGCTAATTAGACTGAACCCAATCACCATAAAGAGTGAAAGGGTTTTTCCTCGCGTTTTGCATAATGAGAGTTCGAGAGTGTGAATTTCATAAAGTATCGTGATTGAATTTTTTCAACGAAGAATGAAACCCTAACATTAAAACATATGCAGTTCTATTCATATACAGCCTACTTCTCTCCCGTTATCTATTATAGGCATCTCTATAATCTGCACAATATATATACGTTTAATTTTACTTTATTTATTCCCTCACTTGAGATAAGCTATGGGATAAGGGTTTGGAGTACAAATACAGCAAGGAGAGAATTGTTCTAAAATATCTGTTGTACTTTTGTTTGTTGAAACTTATTGAGTTACATGGTTTGTATATACATGTTGTTGGTATACAGCGTGCCCGGAAAACCCTTGCCTAGGCCTTTTCCTTCTCAACCGTTGGCTATAGAAAAATACTTTCAATTACCACATCGTTGGGCAATTTGTCTGTTGTGGCCTTTGTGTTTGTATTTATATTTATATAAAATGTATCTCAATAGCCAGCCAATTTTAGATACGCCATTTCTTTTAGTAGGGGTTGTATATGTATTGAGATACAAAACTAAATTTTTATATGGTCCTCCTTCATCTAACTTCCAAATAAAAAACTAGAAAGCTGTTGGTCTGTCTCTCCTGAGCCCAAAAACATCCATGTTCTTAATAGCAATATTCGCTGAGATATTGCTGATTGGAAATTAAGGGGATATATCAGAATTTAGAGTATTTTTAATGAATTGCAAGTAACGTTTAGAACTTTTTCTCGAGTTCGTTTTGTAATATATTCTGTGCTTCCCCTCATTTTCAGTGATTTTTGAACTCAAATATCTCGGATAATGTAGACACAAGACAACAGTTTTCCAATTGTAAATTACGGGACAGAGATAGAAAAATAAATTTATATCTCGGCACACGTATACTGCCTGTAGTAAAAACAAAGACATATCTAAAATGAGCACGTTATTTTCATACATTTTCCAGTGGTAGTAACATTTTACAGTAAGTATGTTTTTACAGCCAATGATTGAGAAGAAAAAAACCTGGGTAAAGACTTTCTCTGGGCTCATATTTGAATTTATTAATGTTAACAAGTTTTGAGATGAAATGAATCACGTGTGTCACACGACTTTGCAGTTACTGTCATTTCAGACAATTGAATACCTCGATGATTAGAGGAGCGAAACAGAACCTAAATGATGATTAGAAAGAAGCAGCGTGAAATACTTGATGGAAGAAGAGGTATCAGCATGAAAGAATTACTTTATCGGGTACGTGTTAGGGAGGAATCACTGATCTCGGCTGCTGATTGAGGACTCCACAGACGCAAGGCTATATATACGACGGTGGCGAGGGACGTAGTGACGGCACTGGGAGGGGAGAAGGGGGGGGGAAAGACAGCCTTTGCCACATTACACACCCACACCCCCTTCCAAACAAGTCCCTTGTGGTCACTTTGTCAAACTGTCAGCCTCAGCGGAGAACTCCGATCGGCCATTATCTGACCATGATGCTAGGGAACTGACCAGGGAATATTGACCTCTTTTGCAGTCATCCAGAAAAGCGCCAGGATATTATGGGAGTAAAATATCGGGAGAACACGACATAACGTAGGAGGAAATATTCACTAAATAGAGCAGCTGTGCTTTATGACGTGGAATGTCATATGCAGGGCCATCGGTGAGTGGTAATAAAATGCAACGGGAAGCAATAAAAGCAATAGATTAACCACTTAAAACCTCCGATGCTCATTTCACCATATTTATCGGTCTATACGCTTCCAGACTAACACATATAACATTTCCATATGGTTAGGCGTACAACTATACTATCAGGACGTTATGACAGGATTCATAATATTCCTTGAAATATAAGGATCCTCATATTGAATCATCAGTTCACAATAAACGTTATCAAGAGAGTAAGGGTGGGGGGCATGTTTCCCGGGTATTTATTCGAGCACTAAAAACTGGGAGTAAAAAATTGTTGAAAAGATGCCCTAATCAATTATTTATTTTGTACAGCTCCTCGCACGCCGGTCATCCATCTATAAGGTTACCATCAAGGATAGCAGAAAAATAAACACATCTCTCTCTCGTACAGACTTTTTTTCTTTAATATCCAAAGACTGAGAAAATGATCCAAAAGAACTGGAGATTGATTTGAAGAAAGCCCAATAAATTTCGCCATATGGTGTATGGATTGACAGGTGTTTAGTGGATGTCTCTAACAAGACTGTTAATAAGGAACGCCCAACTCGTTCGACTTTTGACCTCCCTCGAGAGATTCTAAAACACGATAACCTCTCAAGAGGGTCATAAAAAAAAAAAAAAAAAATCTTGGATTGGTTAAATCATCGGGATACAAAAATCTCCTTTTGAGAGAGATTCTTGTCTTTTTTAGAACACGTACTTCCTTTTTTTATTTCTGTCCTGGTATCGTTTTATATGAAAGGTTATTTCTTTTCATTCTAGAGAGATCGATACTTTGTCGAACCAAAGTTTCATTTCGTGACATTCATAACCAATACGAAATGCAATATTTTTCATGACGTTTCATTTCATAGAGCGTTAACCTTCTTTTTTTTTCCCCGTATTATTATATTTTATCTTTGTACACCCGTGTTTTCAGCGACATTGTACTCGATCACTCATCTTTTCAAATCAATGAGGGAAGAGATCAGAATACACGGCACACGAAGGTAACGATTTATATATATATATAAAAGAAAAAAAAAACGAAACCTTCTCTCGACGACTTCCCTCACAAACTGACAGGTTCCTTTTGAAATCCAACTTTGTACATGTGTTTTTGCTATATTTATTATTTTTTTCGTATTTCCTCCGTAATAATTTCCATTTTTCTGGCAGTCTACAATGAATAAAAACGTAGAGGTCATCTATCAACTCGTACTTTAATATTGGAGTCGCAGCAACAATCCCCCCGCAACGTCTGCCCGTCCCCCCCCCCGTCCCTTTTTCTTCCCCCGTTTCTCGTCCATTCGAGTTAGGACGTTGGTCAGATCTCCATTTAATCAAGATCTGAAAAACTTGGTGAAAATACCTCACAAAAGCGGAATAGAAATATACGAAACACAAATATACATATATGTTATTCTCATACATATCTCTTCGCCTGCAACTCCGTATGATCGATGACGAATCCGAACTATTTTTCTTTTGTCCCTCAGAACAGCGTTCCGTTCGTGGGTTTTGGGACCGTACAAAAATTTTCAAATAACCTTCGAGAATGAAAAAAAAACAACTCAATGTAATTTGAAAGACGGAAAAAGGATGTTCCGTAATCATCAAAACGTACAGCCCCACTTGATTAGTCTAATTTTTTCACGTTACTGGTCAAAACTATCAAGTTTTTTGTTTATGTTTGGGAATGTTTACTTACCATTTTCACATGTTTTCAAACATAAACACAATTCGGAAGAATGTTTATCATAAATCAAACAAGTTAATCGTTACAGTACACCTAACGACGTCTGTTATGTGATTACGTTTCAATGGCTCATTCGTAGAATAATCGTACACTATTCTCTGGTTATAGATAATGTCATCGAAACAATATGAAGTCTAGTTGATTCGCTGTTATCAATGAGATGATCGTTGTTTGGCAAATCAAACACGACTGTTTTAATAACCTTTCGGCACATTTTCAAACACACCGAATACAGAGGAGAGTGTTTAATGGTTTTATTTTGGCTGATTACAAAAAACTTAGTTAGATGAACAATTCAGTTAGATGCAACAAAATATTTTTATCTAATACCGTGAATACTGGTTAAAATCAAAATGATTCATATATTCTGTAAACTTTCGTTCAAGTACAGAGCGATAGACTTCTGGTCACGATGCTGGGTTCTATGGAACCACCCACTACTTAATAAGTCACCCTTTTTGTTTCCTGCTCCTTACAGAGCAGGTATAAATGTCAAAATTTTTGCTTTATCATTAAATTATATCATTATAGAATCTTGAAATTTAAATAGAAAATGTTGTAATCCCCTCCCCTCCCAAAAAAAATTTATATTATTTTACATAAATTCTCTTGGTTTCGCTTCTCACAGAAGTTGAATCGTTAGCAAAGGATTACCATATCCAATCATTTAAAACATG
The DNA here is from genome assembly GCF_987345545.1 of Pholcus phalangioides. Lineage (NCBI taxonomy): Eukaryota > Metazoa > Arthropoda > Arachnida > Araneae > Pholcidae > Pholcus > Pholcus phalangioides. The sequence goes on along the minus strand of NW_028301610.1, from coordinate 31,960,237 downwards.
CACTACGAATCGCGACCTACAAACAACATAAAGTATAACTAATAAGTCATCAGTCGTGTCCCTTTTACTTTTCATTAATTCTTTTGATTTGAATGCAGGGCGGTCAGTTGGACTTCGCTAGTGCGACCGACGACTGCTTCGGGAAGGAACTTCTAATGGGTGTGGCCTTCTGTTGAAGTGGGTTCCAGAGCAACCACAAATCGAAGATAGATAAAAAAGCAGAGATCTGACAAGACTCACTTCCTATAACGACGCATTCATTCCAACCCCAGAGCTATTCCATTATAAGAATGTTTATGGCACTCTCTGCAGCACGAAATGGTAGATGAATATCAATGTTCTCCCTCCTCGTATATCCAATGAATCTTATTCTTACCTATTTATCATCATATTTTCTCTCAGTTGCGATATTTCTTCGTAAACACGAGATAAATCTACCGATATTCAAATAACCGCTGATTAATACTTCGATTTAGTCCAATAACATTCAATAAAAATGGATTAAAATGTAAGTTTCTCCCCGTAAAATGACTTAACGAGAATAGAAACCAATTCTTTAAACGCGATCTTTTCCATTATATGACGGGATCAGACATTTTCCAGAAGTTTTCTGCGATGCATAGATGATCTTAATTTCAGTCTAATGGAACTCAACGGAACAAATAAAACAAATAAGGAATAATTTTCTTTATATTTATATTTTTTCTCCACCCCATAAATATAAAATTCCCCTATAATAAGTCTTTTTAACATTTTTCAGATAATAAATTGGAAATTTTCACGAAGAGAATAGGACATCTTTTTTTTTCTCATTCTTTGTTTCTTTACGAAGACATATCCTATTAGAATATCAGCACCACATGAAAACATTTAATAAAAAATAAAGAAAGAAAGAATTAACTTGGTAAATAGAAAACGATGTCCTAATCCTCTTAGGAAAAGCATTCTGGCACCCAATCGGAAGCATAAACATCAAATCCTACATACAATATTGAAGGTTTTATTCGGTTCAAGGTGTTTCACGGGTGGAAAAGGGATAGGAGCAAATAATAATAAGAAGAAAAAAACTGGAAAAAAAAATAAATTCAAAAGAAGAAAGAAACACTTCTAATCCGGAATTAGTGATTAGTGAATATTTCTGAGAACGGTCTTGATCCGTTTATCTTTGAAAATACAAAACTGTCATCCGATCGATTCCGTTTGTGCTGACTTTGGCCTCTTCTAGATTAAAAAGGCATTGAATACAATGAAAGAGGGCATTGGAATAAAAAATGAAAATAAAACTAAAATAAATCCTGGAAGCTTTTCGAAGACTCCAATCAAGGATTTAATAGCATTTTTCCCTTTTTGTTTTTCCCCCCAGTATTACCATGTGTTCGTTGTTTGATACGAATTCGGCTTGTGTAAGAAGAGATCAACAGATAAAAGAGAGAATTTTTCTAAATTAATCCATCTATTTATTCGTTGATTGTTGAATCTCCGCGTTATATTCTCTCGCAACAATTTATTGAAATCATTCAAAGGTTTAAAGGGATGTGTTCATGCGACCAATATTTGGCAAGTTCCGACTCCGATTAGCCAATCACGTTAGTTGTCTGGCTCTGCTGGCGACATTGTTGGCTTTTTTTTACACTGAATGTCATCCATTCTATAATGTACTAACTATTGCTGTCTAAGATGAATTTGTACAAAAATTTCCACTATTATCGATGGATCTTGTGTCTTCTTCTAAAAGGTATATGAAAACTTTTTACCTGCAAAAAATTTATTTTTTTCTTATCTGTATAGATACGTTTTTAATTCGATCACTTCTTAATGCAGATTTTTGTTTAATTACAGCAACCTGTTCCTATACGATAAGTTAATGGGACGTTTAATGCTTAAATCGAGTTAATTAAAAAAAAAAGACCTGAGAGATTTACTTGAGCGATTATTAATATATCACATCATAGTAAAAACCTTCCAGCCAATTTGAAGAGCTGAATGCCCCAGTTTAATGACCATATCAGCGTTAATGAATCAATTAGGCTTTTTGCAGACAATCTCGCGAATGGAATTGATAATAATTTAGCAATTAACCTCGAGCTCGGCCACGATTCAATGATTAAGAAACGATTGAAAAATCGTAAAAATATAAGTAAAGCATCGGTGAAATTGTTCTTTGATTGATTCTGGATTTTTTTTTTTTTTTTTTTTTTTGCTCCTGCCCGGCAGCTATTTTCAGATTCAGAATGAATTCACAATCATCCTCTCAAGTAAACAAGCCATTCTTGTAACGTTTCCGAAATTCCAAGCATGGTAATTTAGTCACCCCTTAGAATTCGATAGCTTCTACCAAGAAAAGACCCATAAGGTATTCGAAAGAATTATTCGACCATCATTTGGTAAATGCTGTGAAGAATTTTCAGTATTTCCATAAATAAATATATCTAAACACAGAGCACACAACAGCGCGAAAAATTTCCAATTGAAAAGAAATAATAATAACAATAATAATAAAAAAAAAAAAATACAGTGAGTTTCACAATTTTCGGAATGCCATTCAACAACAACGACTTGGCCCAGGGTCGTTGTACAAAAGAGAGACATTTGAATAAAAATTTACGACAAAGTACAAAAGAAGTAAGTCACATACTTTTGATATATATTTTTTATATTCTTTTCTAACCTAAAATGTATAAGGGAATGAGAAGAAAAAACATCACTCGTGTGATCGGCAGGGTGACAATCACAGTGACTGAAATTTCAGTTTTGGCCATTGCTGCGCCAGACAGACACACTATCCTGTCACTTTTTACCTATTCTTTCTAAGGTGTTTAAAAAAAGAACTGGAGAAGTAAAAAAAAAATCACACACCACCGCTATTATTTTTTTTACATATATATACACACACTATAATGCCTATCTTATACCTATGGAAAGGCAGGCATATCTATATGTTAGGACCGACAAAAGGCGCAGCTGTATTCCGTTTCATATTGCTTCAAGTTTTTTTTTCATTCCACCCCGAGAGAAAAACCTTAACAATCGCTAACTTCCAATATTTTTATATATATGTATGCCCCCTCCCCTTTCTGCCTCACCTCACTTTGCCACTATATATGTATATATAGGCAGTAGTACTGTAGTTATATATTTGAATCACTATAAAGACGGAGCCAGTGGGGAACCAAGACCCAATAGAGAAAGAAAGACTTAGTTGAAAAGAATTTTCGAGTGACAAATATGAAAGAGATTGTAGCAGTTATATATATATATATACACACACCAAGTCAGGGGGGTTGGGTAGATGGAATAAACCACTGGCATACAGAGCCTTTTAATATATATGAGGGAACTCGGAAGTACACGAGACTACTTACATTGGCATGTGACGTGTGTGAAACCGACACCAGGTGGCAGTGCGTGGCGTCGCCCCTAATCAGAATGTCTTAACTTTATGAATACACTTGGTGTTTATAATTGAAGCTCATTTGTTGCTAGCTGTCAGCAGTCGGAACTATTCATCAGAAAGCTATAAAAATTTTAGAACGTTCAAATGAAGAAATGTCAATCATTTTTCAAGCTTCTTTACTGGTCAAAAATCTCTAAAGAAATAATTTCATCGACAGCTACAAAACTTTTTAAACGTCTTTATGAAGAAATAAGAATATTTGGGACCACTTCATGCACCGAAAATTTCTGCAAAGTGTCTGGTGTGGAATCACCGTATTTATAGATGAATTTAGCCAGTGAACATGTTCTTGTAAACTCATTGATGAAGAAATGGAAACGGTTTAGAGTTGTATACGTTTAGATGCATGAAGCATCGAACAGATGGCTGTGAAAATTAGCACGTGCACTACTATTTGCATAAAAACGTCATCTATGAATTTTTCACTCTATAAATTTCTTTTCATCTCTTACTTAAGACATTCCCATACCTTTCTGATGAATAGTTACGGCTGAAGTCAACTTATAATAAGAGAATCTTTTATTATAGGCAACCATTGTATGAAGAAAATATATAAAAAAAATTTTCTCCCATTTTATTTACTATACAGCAATAAAAGATTTAGATATCCTAAATCTATTTAATAACCTTAAAACTTAAAGATTACGTTATTAATTTACATCTGTTATGAACAATGAAGTTCTACCCGGCATCATCAATGAACTCAAATTTGTATGTTTGAAACCATCAAAGCTATATTGACGAGATATCTCGCCTCCTTAAAAACTTCTCATCTTAGGATTGACAAGCCCAATTGTTTTGTAAAGTTGATTTCTCAATGGAACATATTTCCCTATACTCCTTACTTTGCACTTGCTGAAATACGAAAGAATGCCTACTCCATTAAAAAAGATATGACATTTTACATGATACTTAGCGATTTTTACTAGGCCACGGAAAGAATTAATTGGAATCGTCTATGTAATGGTGAGAAATACCGGGATGACTGCAAGCAATATAGAGCCAATAAAGATCAAGTATTATTGGTTTGGTGAAATAATTTATAGCACCAAATGCACGAGAGACTTATTTTTCTAGCAGATATTGGAGAATCTCTCTCTCTCTCTCTCTCTCATCCAAGACCTATTCCAGGAGGGTGGCTTTCTTCTTTTTCCGTTGGTAAGGTCAGTTTATACCTCAAGGAAGACCACTAATGGTTGTTGGTTCTTAGGTTAGAGGTGACAGAGGGGAGATCCCCTTACTTGTCCAAAAGAAAAAAAAAAATATGAAAGAATCGTAGACACTTTATTTCATTTGTGTGTCCCCCTAGTTCTCTTTCAATACGTAACAAATGCTGTCGGAATAGCCAGCCACTTACCTTAAACGGAAACTAGGCTGTTTTTTAAAAACCTCTCGGCTCTCTCTTTTCCTTGTTTGTTCCTGCCTCAAAAGTTCAACTTGACGTGTCGCCCCTCGAAATAATAATAATATATATATAAAAAAGTTCACTTTCACTTTTATCGTTTTCCTGCCAATTGTGAAGTGTTTTTCAGTTTCGTTTTTTTTTTTTTTATTTGCCCGCTTTTATAGTGTGTTATTAGGACTCTCGAGATCTGAATATTTCTTGTGCGAACTTAGTTTGGGGGTTCTTCATTGCCTTTTCTTTACTTCTTTCTTACAATGGGAACTAGTAAGTGTTACGGAAATGGTGGGAGGTAGGAGCAGGAAAAAAATGGTAACCGTGACATATCAATGGTAGTGATACGTGAATGTGCCGTGATTATGAACGTATTTATGAACACGAGAAAAAAAAAACTGGATCACAAAAGTTATTGATAAGTTCCGAAATGTTCCAGAGACATGAATGGTAGTGCCAATTATTATTCACTCTACTGTAAGTTGATACTTGAAGAGAATAAAACTGAAGAACTTGATTGGCTGGTTCTTATCGAGCAGTTTTTTTATAGTACCACAATTGTTTTCTTCTACTAGATTAAGAACCTGGAGTTAAGATGAATTTCAGCTACCGGGGATATATGGTTTCGAACCAGCTGAACTAGAACTTTCAAAATTCTACCGGATTCGACTGAACTTCTTAAGAAATTCAAAAAAGTTCCAGACATACATGGCAATCTGTTGCAAGTTGACGCTTGACAAGAACATAACTGAAGCTTGTGATTGACTGATCTTATCACGTGATTTCTATTTTTTTTTAACACCGCGATTATTTAATATACTAGACCGGAACCCAAAATTCGTGTTAGCTAAGAGTAAATTCTAAAAAGCTACCAGGGATCCACATTCCTGAACCTTTTAAACTGCAACTTTGGAAATCTTAACGGCTGCCAGGCTTATAATGTGGCAGAGATCTCGAAAAGTTGTCTATATAATATCTGGCATCATGTAAGTTGAGAAACTGGTAAATTCTCTTAAAACTTACACAAACGAAAAATATCATTTAATTTAAAAAAATTCCTGTCTCATTCAATTGTTTCTACTACTTGATAGAAAAATATGAAATTCAAAAATTTCAATTTCTGCACAACGGGAAGAAAGGGAATGATTTTTTAAAAGATACAATTAATTTTAAGAAAACATAAATGTTTTTTCCGAAATCGCACTTTTTTCCCCGTTGTCTGATAACGACAAGTTGCCGAATGCTTATGGCAAGCACAATAAATCAGACTAGAATTCCCAGTCGACTTGTATGCGTTGGACCATAATTTCAGTTATTTCTCAAGCAACTATTTTTTTTTTCTTTTCTTTTGTTTGTAATTTTTGCTTTTGTCTCCTCCCAGTAACTAGAACAATTTCTCAAAAGAAACTGAATAAATATGAAAGAACAGATTCCTCCACCAAAGAGGAGCGAGAAAACAAATCGGTAAAACACAATGCATGTAAGAGGGAGAGGGAGACATACCATTTTTCTTAAGATGCTCCAGGACTTTAAACAGTGGTTTTGCGGGAGAAAGTAAAAACTGTCAAAACAAATAAACAACTCTTTTCCCGGAATGGAAACCAACCAACTTTTTCCCAGTTTTTAAAAGACCCGTTTCGGAATCCTTCGCAAATTACTGCCTGTCAGATTGTCTTTCGCTTTCAGCTGTGGCTGCAAAGATACGTGTTAAATCATATGCATCATGCTAATTAAGAGCCCCTTTTTACATGATCAATAACTTCCGTTTACTCCCATTTCCTCTATTTTGGCTTTTCCCCCCGTGAACTAAATACCACGACATGCAATTTTTTTTATTTCTTCTGTTCCTCTTCTCTAACAAAATACTGTTACTCAAAAGTCACTTCGGAAATAATTAATGAAACAAAAGCATTATATTTAGTTGCCTTTGATGAACTCTCGTGAAAAATTTCGAAAAAGATAATAAAATTATACACCGAGAGAGAGAGAGAGAGAGAGAGAGAGAGAGAGAGAGAGAATCTATTTCTGGAATAAGGAAGTGAAAAACAATTTTATAAAAATTTATGGTATTCTTGAAAGGATTTGGCGATTGAAATATATTTATTACTTGTCTGAAATAACGAAATTATAGAAAATTGCCTTTTTATATTCATCTCGACAGTCGGAAATGGTAATTTGGAACACATAAAAATAAGTGATGTTATATTGAAGTGTGATAAGTTAAGGTTAATGAAAACAGGGATATCAGAAAAATAAATGGAACTGATAAAGAGCCTCCTGCTTGTTGAACCAACAAAGTTTATTAGCTGGTAGTGTTTTGGCAACAAGTAGCTTGTAAACTTTGAACGTCAATGAAGTAGCACCACCTGTCGATCCTGTCAATGCACTTGTTTAGTCTATCATGCGCTTTTGTATTGTTATCAGGGAAGAATTGTTTGTAAGTTTGTCAGAACTTAGTGTTATCAGCCAAACCGTGAACGAAGCTTGTAATACTTGATAATCCACTGACTTACAAGCAAGTGCTTTTTGTTCGCTGCGTGTTTTTAAGCCAAAGAATCAGTCGAGAGCATTAGAGATTGCGTTCCATGAATCGCTAAAAATTTTTAACTAAAAATTCACATTCATGTAGTCTTAGATCAGTCTGAGTGGAGAAATGTTCATATTTCTACGTTATTAGGTTATTGAGATTTCTTTAAAAGAATTATATAGAGACGTACTTTGGTGTAGTTGATTTTTCGTCTGCGATAATTATGATGTCGTCGGTCGTTCTCTGACATGATGTGACCACAGATGATAACACTCGACCTTATGCTCACCTATTCTTCAAGTTTCACCAAAAAGAGAAAAGAAAGCCACTTCACAGTAGCGTAATTTCAATCACACCACATCAACTCCTTGGTAACCCACAAGATCCACTGAATGCTAAGCAGGTTCCTCAAAAACGGATGCTTTTTTTTATTATTGCCGAAGACGTGGTCCAAACCGGCTCGTTCAATGTTGGGGCCATTGGTGGAGGAGTAGGTGAATAGTCGATTGTCAAGGCGAATGATAGAAGGGGAGGCCATCGAATCGTGCAATGTAATCGTTTCATACCGTGGGTATGAAGAGAGAGAGGAGCAATGATGTACGAACCCAGCAGGACGTTTTCGCTCATGGCGTACAGCTGCCGCGTTAAAAAAAAGATAGGTAGATACTACTTACTACCAGAGCCTGATTTATATGAGTACAGCACGTGAGGCCGAAAATAAACCACTAATTATTATTATTTTTTCTTTGTTTCCAATACGTAGTATATATATTTGATAAACAAGTTAGGAAAGGGGGGGGGCAATGGAGAAATAGGGTAAAAAACACAGCAATTGCACCTTTATATGCTCTGAGCAAGGTTTTTTTACGACAGGTGAATTGATTGCAATTGGCAATATCTGATAACTTAATGGCAGTAGAATTACAGATGAAACATTGTCAAGGATGTTGTTCATTTCTTCACTAGAATAAAGCATCCATAGAACGTGTCAGGCTTGCTTTTAGTAGTTATTTTTCCTTTCTTTTATCCAGTGTCGTCAACAGAGAAGGACAACGGGTCATGTGAACGATGTTCTTCCTAGAAAATAGTATTTAGTTATCCGTGATTCCATAGCTTGAACTTAGTTCTATATAACCCAAGGTATTACCTTAAGTATTTGGTATCCAAAAATACAAGAGTAGCCTACTATTATCTGAGTAAGAGTATGTTTGTACAATAAAACTAGAGCAAAATTTACAATTCAGAGCGCTGATGTCTCGCATTAACGTATTCCGCCCGGCATATTAGCTTTTCTGATGCGATCATGTGAAATAGATGTTCCCTAATCTCCCGGGTGTACCTTAAACGAGATAAATCTTTCCTGTCATCCATCTATCAACTTTTTCTTGATATATTCTCAACGTAAAAGGAAGAAATCGCGTTTAAGCGTCATTGAAAAACTTATTCTCGCATGAGGGCGTGAATGCACACTATAACAATGTCTAATGGGATGACTTCTAGGGGTGCATTTCTTTCAATAAAGCGGTATATCAAGCTATCAATGACAAATTTTACTCTTAGGAACATGCGGACGTCGGGGTCATATATATATAGTGGCAGGTGTGCCGCATCTTTCTGGTATTGTCTAATAGGCAGCCTACCTAACCAAGCTTAAAATTTTTGCCGATAGCTATCAAAAGAGGACAGACTTGCCTATTGCGATTACGCACGTACCTATATGGAATATAAAAAAATACAACGGAGATCCTACAAAAGAGGCAAAAAAAAACCCTAGCCCCTAGCAATCGAGCGAGAGCAATTTAATATCTCCCTATCCTGAAGAATAGGACAACATAAGGGCGTATAACGTTACGGAAACTATAGGGGGTACAGGCCTGATAGAGGAAAGATTCAGGGAGGGAGTACGCACGCCCCAACTGCATTCTTTGTTCAACTGTCAAAGTTTTGCATTTGCCAGAAAAACGAGATGGTAAAAAAGTGCGCACACACATATATATACATATATTATATATCTATATATATCCATATATGTGTATGTATATATGTGTGCGTTAGGCTTCATTCCATTTTACCAATGCTCAACCAGAGTAGAGCAGGTGGCTAGGGTTGAATTTCGAGATGAAAAGATTAAAAATCTCGAACAAATGGCACAATATATGGGAATAATAATGAATAATACTTGGGAATGAACTGTTTGTAGAATAGAATCAAGTTACGTTTGTATAAGAGATTTTATACTTCTGAGATTTCACTCTTTTTTAGTTTAAAAACAATAATTTTTACTGATGTATCAAGTCTTGAGCATCTTCATAATATTAATAAGTTTCGAGTAGCCAATGTATATAATATATATGTAAAAAGTTCTTTGATGGTTAATCTCTACTCAAGGCTGTCATTAAATCACGTCCAGTCCTGAAAAAAAGTTTAAAGACTTTGAGAGTCTCGACTCTTAATCGTACAGCCCATGAAGTCTCAAATGAAGGGTGAGAATAAAATAAGTTATCCTATTCAGAGCATTCTGAAGCTTCAACCAACCGTCTATTGGTACGAAAATTTTCACACACACACTATTAAAAAAAAAAAACGCGCAAAGCGGTTTTGCAATTTAAGAAAAATTTGTTTGTTAAAAATCATCTGATAGATGGTGCTTTTACAGTTACACGCACAGAAAACAGAAAGATAAAAATATTATTCGAGGATCACATATTTAAACAAGTCATGTGATGTTGCTCAATATATTATCCGCTATAAATTTGTGCCATTTGAGCATTCAAATATACGCTCAACCACTGTGTGTAAGTGACCACACGGAATGTTTCGCACATATCTTCACGATACCTTCTTTTAGTAGCCTACAGCTAATTTTACAGTTGTTCCGCGATGCATCACATCATTGAGATAGCCCCACAACCAAAAATAAAATGGTTATAGGACTGGAAAATGCAACTAATTACTAGATCATTGGTCAGATTTCGATATTTAAAAATTTTCGGCCACCCGGCATCCACCACAGGTGGAATCAAGCAGTTCAAAAGCATGTCATGACATAAACTTGCAGTCACAGAACAAATTTGAAAACCACTGCCAGTAATTTCTTCGACAAAATAAGGTCCAAGTATAGAGATATAGATGTGAAGCTGAAGAATTTACTGAATTAGCCAACTTATTTTACGCTCATCCTGTACACCTAGTAAGGTATAGAATAGAAAGGATGGTCACTCATAAAGGACTCGTCATAACCATTTATCCAAAACGAAACGACGTTACCATGATCAATAGCCCCAAACAGAGTATTTCGTGACAAAGTTCGTTTCAGCGAAACAAAGAATAAGATTTGCATAATCAATCGTGAGATGATTCGACACGTTGCATAAAGAACGTAAAGTGATCAACACGTGATCTTTCCAAATGACTAATTTTGTTCTTTTCATGTGCACATCCATACGTTTCCCCCCTATGTTAAATAACCCGTCAGCGCAAAGTTCTGTCAGGTGCCATTGAAAATTCCCTCATCAATTTTAGTTTTCCGTATTGTAATGTCCAATACGGGACTAAGAGCCGTATGGTTTAAGAAATTAATTCTAAAAGAGAAAACAAAAAAAAAAGCGTTTAGGAATCGCATTAAAACTGGATTTTCTCTTTTGAAAACGTACAGAAAGAGAGAGAGAGCCAATACCTATTTTAAAAATCGATTTCTACGCTTTAAGAACAAAGCCGTTTGAATCAATTCTTTACGCATTGAATTCCTAAAATAATGACGTCCGCTAAAAGATGATTTATCATTAATAGGAAAAAGGAGCTTCTAAGCTATCTCTCTAAGGTGCTTTAGGAGTTGCAATGGATCGGGTGTCCGGGGATGATGATGCAGTGCCCGTCATCTTCCAACAAGACCTCGAATAGCTTTCCCTCGTCAACCACGAGAGATTCATCTATCTTCTTCCATTTTTCATTTCACCATATATTATAGGAATCAATTAAGTGCAATCCGTAGGAAATGAAAAAGTTTTAAGCGCTGCCTTAAAATTCTTCTTTCCTCCAAAGAATTTTACCCATCCGGTCAAAGGCATCAGTCTAGACTTTCATTAAGAATCCATTGAGTAGGAAGCGTGGTATTCGCACCACGAGGACATATGGAACAAGTGAATCCATGTTGATTGAAATTTCATTAAAATTATTTCGATCTCCTTTCAACGAAATCTGCCAGTGATTGCAGTCTGGTTCGACTTAGAAATGTAAATATGGAGCCAGGCATTCATTTGTGCAAGTTGATGAACACCAGAGTATGGAGACGGTGGATGATGTGTATTAAAGGGCCTGACGGGGTTTTGAACTGAAATTTTACATCTTCACTTAAAAGTTTCATAAATGAAGACTCCACGAAGTATTACTTTTATAAGGATTACTCCAAGGTTATACGGTTTGAGAGAGCTGAGGATCTCCAAATCCTGGACAAACCCGGACAAAAGGCGCTTCTGCGAGTGAGTGTCTTTCATTGGGTCTGGCGTGTATGTGTTGTAACTCCCCCCCCCCCTTCCCACCTTATCTCACAGCTTTCCTTGGTTCTCCTGTCTTATGATAAGGAAAGGCGTTTCTGCTGCCGACTCGTTTCAAATTTAAACAGTCGACTATCCTCGCACTATCACCCCGTGAGCAAACACCGGTACCGAGCACTCTCATGCTACGCTGCAAAGGTGGTGTCTTTACAATTGCGCCAACCAACTGTAAGCGCTGAAGTGTTTTCATTCGCTTCTGATTCTAATTAAACGTAAGGGGGTTATAATTAATTTAAAGAGAAAATGGAGTTTTGCGGAAGCGGGAAAATTTCGAGTGTGGGAAAACTAATCAACTTTGGAAAAGGTAAACTGGGGGGTGGGGTGGGAAGACCCCGAGACAAGCATATAGATATTTGCTGTATTGTCACAATCATTCAACGTTAGACTTCTCTTAGATTTTCGCTACCGAATCATCTTGTGGTCTGGTGTTTATATTTCGTTACTGGCGATGATTACACCGGAAGATGATTGCTCCGCTAGCAAAGGCGATAAGATAAACTTGATATAGCGTTTTGACTAATGGAACATTACGCGTACGCCGATAGACTAAACACTACCCCTACCGGGAAGACCAGCATATTACACAAATATCAATCCTCGATCGGAGGGAATATTTCACACAAAAATAATCAATTAAAATGTGGATATTTCATATTTAAAATGAATTGTAACTTGTAAGAAGTATCAATGACCATGTACGAGTTCGAAAGAATAACTTTTCAAGAGATAAAGTCTCTTCTAGTGCATCTATTTACGCTTTCGGAACAATAAAAATGAACTTTAAAATTTACCAATCCGATCTCCAAATTAATGATCGGAAAAATAGGGGGACGTTGCCTGGTGGTGTCTCTGCTGTAGTGTTTTGTCTAATAGAACTTGGCGCATACGCCGATAGACTAAAAACTACCCCTACCGGGGAAACCATCATTTTACAGGAATATCAATCTTCGATCTGAATATCTATTAAGACGTAGGCATGCATTCTTCATTTAAAATAGTATTGCAACTTGTAAGTAATATCTGTGACTGCGTTCTCAAAAGAATAAATTCTCAAAACGAGGTCTTTTATATTGTCTCCACGCTTTTCAAATAATTAGAACGTTCCGTGAAATTCACTAATATGGTCTCCAAGATACGCAAAAAAGCAGATATTGTCTCACGAAGTCTCTTGCTGTAGTGTTTTGACTAATGGAACTGTACAAAGATAGACTAAAAGCTGCCTCTACCAGAAAACCAGCATATTAAATTAATATCAATTTTTGTTTCGAATATCTATTAAGACGTGGGTATTCCTTACATTTAAAAAGTATTAAACGCGTAAGAAATATATCTGTGTGACCATGCATGCTTTCAAAAGAATACATTTTCAAGATAAGGTCTTTTATATCGCAAATATTTACACTTTAGAGACAATCATAATGACCTTAAAATCCGCTCTAATACGATCTCCAAATTAATGATCCGCAAAAAACAACAAAAAAACAACAGCAAACATAGCTCCATGGAGTCTGGAGAGTCTTCCACGTTTCTAGAAAGAAAAGCTTCCATAAAAACGTATTTAATGTTGAAGTAGCAAATATAAAATCGATTTTCAGTACTTTCTATAGCAATAATCTTCAGCATTTTCGAGAAGTCGAGGGTCTTTTTTTCCCCCCGTCTCGGCAATATTTTATACGAATCTCTTTTAGACATAATGAGAGTTGACACCAGCCAATTGTGAATCTTTTAAGGTGTTTTTCCCGAGGTTCCTTTTAACAGGGAGAAAGAATAGTTAACTTCCTGAAGGAGAAGATTTTTTCCAAAATAATAATAAAAAAAAAAAATCCTCAGCAAAATTCGTGCAACTTTAAAGGATCATTAATTTATAACACAGTACTTCATCACACAGACTAGAAGACACGTTTTTGAATAGGAAGACTGCAAGCGGGAGGTCTGCTAAAGAAATGTACTGAGGGGGGTAAAGCACAGCAGAAAAGTTCTGAATGAAGTAAAAAGTTCAGTGAAAAGATTGGGATCACAAAACGATATAAAAGAGAGAGAGAGAGAGAAAAAATGGCATTGCGTATAAGTTTGAATAGGACTTGCACACATAATTTAGAGATTCACCAACTCACTGTGTACTATTGACAATGTAGAAGGAGAATGTGTTGAGCACCATCTGCTTCTCTCTGAGGACCAAAAACGATGGCTGCTGATAAACCATAACCAAAAAAGGAAAAAAAAAAATTACATATTTCAGTGGATCATCTTACAATTGCAATCTGTACGAACCACATACTTGTTGCGTATGAAATTTTAAGACCATTCGTCTCATTTCCCATTCACCGTATTATGAATGTGGTTCTTCTTGGAGGCGGTTTTGTTCTGGAATATATATAATCTCGGGCAAGTTAATAAACTGAAACAACTACGGATGATAATACCAACCGGTATGTAGATACTCTCTTTCGTCGAGAAGACGTCCCCTTAGAAACGAGGAGATTCCTACCTTTTTGACGTGAACAGGAAGAACACCCTAAAAAAGAGAATGGAGAGAAGGAAGGAATACACACAACCTCCACAGAGCTAACAAGTTAGGTAACTCTCCTGGTATATATAGGGATGGACCTGGTCTGTGTGTGTGAATGGGGTAGACGACGACTAAAAACTCAGGTCGAATAAAAGAGAGTGAGTATAACGTGGGGATAGAATGCAATAGGAAAATAAAAGAACGAGACGAGACAGATACTACAGAATATAGGGAGGCAACAGAAAGGTGTATTGTGTATCACGTAATAGGAAGTGGAAGGAGATGGGAATATCTACAGCAAAAAAAATGACTAGGGTTGGTTGAGGAGTAAATAAACATGAGATGAGCGGAAACATGGACGATTGGATTAGCAACACATTTAAGCAAATAAGAATAATGACGATATGACAGACCATTTATCACGAAACGAATCCAAAAGAGCTACACTCACGCCTATATTTCTCTCCAACAATCGTTTTGTTTGCATATACTTCTTGTATGTTATCTGTATATTCCATATGTTATTTGTTATTGTTGCGTAACGCCATTTTTTTTTTTTTTTTTTAGGAGACGACTGATGTGATGATGATTTCCAAGTTGTGAGAACATGTTGACTTTGGTGTTTTGTTTGGGTACAAATATTGGAAATGTATGGCCTTTTTATTGTGTGTGAGATTCGTGTCTTTTACTGTCGGTGGAATGTTCTTTCAATGACCGAGCATGGATTTTGATGCCTTAAGAGAAAATATCTTGTTCAATGGGGCTCGAACCTTAGTGTGGATTTAAACCTACTCCACAGACGTTTGTTCCACCCTGATCTAGTTTGAGAATTCAAGTCCTACGGAATCGAGTCCCTTTAATCTAAATTTTTCTCTGGATCACTTTTCAGTGGATTGACTAAAAATATATTTTTTAGTGTTTTTATTATCAAGTATATTTTTGTGAATATATTATTAGCTGTATATCTTAATTTACTTGGCTGCGTAAGGTTCTGCAAATCCTCCAGAGTTCTTGATTAAATGTAGATAAAATGACTAGGTTCTTTTCTCTGTTTTATCCTGATTGTTTTTGTAGAGATACTGATGAAATTTCTCGCGACCTATAACGGTAGTTATTATCTGTACAGGGTGTCCTGTAAGTGCTAACGCGGCCTTTATCTCATCGATCGTGTGTCGTAGAGGTATGAAAAATTGTCAAGAGGCGTTCAACAATTACCCTGTACCAGTTTTGAGAGCGAAAATACTGTGTGTCACAAAATAGAAAATCTAAATTCTTATACGGTCCCCCTGTCCTATAATTTCAAATTAGAAAATTGTTGCCCTGTATCTCTTGAGGCCAACAAAAAAAATTCCATGTTTCTAATATTCGCTGAGATATTCAAATTCAAAAATCGGAGACAGGTTCGGAAAGGACAACATGAATGAGGGAAAGAAAATATCCGTTAGTTTTTGCTGTTCTTTCATAACTTTTATCCGATTTTTGAATTAAATTATCTTAGCGAATATTGCACTTAGAAACGTGGAATTTTTTCTGTTGGTCTCAGGAGATACAGAGCAACAACTTTCTAATCGGAACTTAGACAACAAGACGACCGTATAAGAATTTAGATTTTTCATTTTGTGACACATTGTATTTTCGCTCTCAAAACTGGTACAGGGTAATTTTTGAACGCCTTTTAAGCAGGGCCGTAACTGGGGGGGGGGGGCAGAGGGGACGCTGTCCCGAGCGGAAAAATTTTGGGGGCGACAATTTTAGGTGGGAACAAAGAACACCGTTACAAAATTATCGCATTTTAAAGTTGTAGGGGTGGCAAAAATCCTAGTCACGGCCCTACTTTTAAGCATTTTTCAAATGGAAACTATACCTCTACGACGGACGATTGATGAGATAAAGACCGTATTAGCACTTGCAGAACAACCTGTATAATCTCCAACTGATTCTGGGATGCCTTCTTACAAGATGAAGTTTTATAGGCGAGTCTGATCTTTGGTAGAGTCTGACGGCTTTCATATCCCGCATGTTAAAAAAAACCTTCTTCTATAACGCGCCACTTGGTTCTAAGGAATTGAAAAAAATGTGGAAATCCGTCTTTTTCAATAGCGTCACTCACGGCACTGGGAAACATTTTGTTTTTTTTTTTGGTATATCTGTAAGGTATGGGGGGAAAACGTTAAGGTTTCTGTATCATTTCCTTAATTTGTGTCTCAATCGAATTGTGAAGAAGACAGGGAAAAAAATGGATAAGGAACGGAGTGAAGCGACAAACCAAGCAGAAATTTCGAGCACGGATTTGGCAATCCGAAACCATTTATACAATGAGATAGAAGGCGTGAGGAGGCAAAGAGAGAGAGAGAGAGAGAGAGCTTCTTGCTTTTCTCAGAATGATGTTTTCTCGCTGCTACACATGATGTTCCCTCTGAGATTTCTAATTTACATACGACCTAAAACGCTTTTAATTACCCGAGGCGGCGGCGCTAGGTTCCGATTAAGGAATTCAAACAAAATTTGTTTGTTTTGCAGCCGTTTGGGCTGCAACGATAAGAAACGACTTTTCTTTCCCAAGACTCTGTGATTTATTGCGAGTGATTAAAATTCTCTGTTTTAGAATAATTGATGATTGTAAGTATGGATCGTTAAAACAGGAGAGAGAGAGAGAAAAAAAAAACATGAAGTGTGGGGGGGGGAGGGGGGCATACGGTGCTCCCGATTTTTTTTTTTCTACTCCTCATCCTTCTGTGCTCCTACTTTTCGTAATCACATTAACTTCTCTTAAATGATACGAGGGAAAGGCTCAAATCTCTTAGTATCGTTCGCAAGAACCAATTTTCCTGCTTGAAGTATTGAATGCGAGTATTAAATTGGAAAGTAATTATTATCATTATTCAGAAAATTATTTTATTTTATCCTGTCGTAAGTATCTGTTCTTCAATTTATAGCTTTTTTTTTCTTTGTTGTTTTCGACCAAACCTGTCTTGTTTTTGGATAGCTTCTTCGCAAAACTCATTATATCGCTTGTAATATATTGTAATTGGACAATGCTTTTCCTTTTTTTTTTTTTCCCTCCGGTTAGCTTTAACATTGTAAAAAATATATATATATGAAGGTATCGATTCGTGGAATATTAATGATATTTTATACTTACATAATTCAAGCTTATATATATATTTATAATTAGAAACTTCAAAACTGATTTGTATGATCGCGAACGTCGAGGTCATTTCGATATGGAGCGCGATATATTGTTACATCACTCGGTCGCATACCATACATCATACGGCGAGCGTTCGGTTCGAGATAAAAGTACAAAAGACTCGTTAATGAAGAATTTGGTGTCGGTGCCGTTGCGAGCTAAAACTGGATATCACCGCACTGGGTACCTTAATTGTGTGAAACTTGTTCGTAGCTATAACGGTTCGAGAAAACAACTTCAATCATATCGCCGAGGGCGCAACAGTCGGTACACCAGGCTGTCAGCGATTGGGTTTACAGCGAAAATTAAGTTGCCGCAATTCGTCACGCAAAGCTGAAAGGTTAAGGTGTGCACATACATCTAGGAATGTGTCTGGACCTATTAATTCGATGTATTGAATAATGGGCTTTTCCATAATTGACACACTGTTTCGCTTCAAGTTCATTTGTACAACCGCGACCCTGAAAGTAGAAGGACTCGAGAATTTTGCCGGGAGAAGCCATGTCCAGCTCCGTTAAGCCCCGCGCAACAGCTGCGATTTAGGAATTAATCTTACAACTCATCACTGCATGCTGCAGTTTAAGCGACCCAACACCCTTCTCTTTTCCACATCTAGCTCAATCCTGCTAAACCACACGAATATGGAGGAAAAGGGTGAAGAAGGGTTTGGTGATGTTGGCAATACCATTTCCTTTGCACCTCCCGTCCCCTCTTCATCACCCGATTTCAACCCAAGAGCGTTTCCAGAATTTCAAAATTTCGCTTTCAAATGCCCGCAATCTCTTGCGTATTCTACACACGCCTTTTGATATGTAAAAGCGGTTCAAATGAATTTCTCGCTCTCTCACTTCCAAGATGTATCATTAATTTCATTAGCCACCCGTAGAATTCCTATGAACATTACGATACCGAATTTCTCTTCCTCCTACATCACTCACGCCAATGTATTTTACGAAGTACCGTGCCATCCTGCAATTATAGCTTTGCTCTAATTCCCCTCACCCCCCAACCCCATCTACTCTAATACTACGCAACCTGTATTAAAGTATCTAGACTTCAAATACCTTCGACGAGTGTACTAAGGTACACACATCTCCTACTGAATAGCCAGAGCGAAACCGAACAGCTGGATAACATTTCGAGAAAGTAATGGTGGAAACTGGAATGAGAGGTGTGTCTCGCTCGTACATGGATGCACAGACGGTATTATGAATCCGAAATTTCCGTACCGAGATTCAGCATAATTCTTGTCGAAATGATTCAGATCAAAAACATGCAACAACTATCGATGATTCATTCCTATTACATCCAAGAGAAATGTTCGATGAATAAGATTTTCTTACAAAAATTCTTAAGGACCATTCGAATCTAGTTTTTGGGTGGAAACCTTCTGACTTTGCAAAGAGGTTCTACTTTTATCATGCAAAAACTATTAACTACTTTCTACTCAAACACTACTCAACATGCAGAAGATGTACATGCGTGGTGGTTAAAAAGAAAGATCACAACGCAGAAATTACCTTGCTAAGAAATAAGTAAGAACTACTTGTATTTAGAATGAAACCAGTGACAACGAGATATTGCGATTATTTTCTTTAAGAAAAAGAAGAACCATTAATTTTTGTAACAAAAGAGAGGATCATAACGGTAGTAAAAGAGAGTATGAGATACAGTGACATCAAAATTTCAATATGCGACGAGTCCCCAAGACATGCTGCGGTAAAAGTGTGAATAAGCGTTTTCAGAAATGTGTTGGAGCGCAGGCAGTCAAGAAAACGTTTTCGTTCTTTCTCACAAAAGGCAAGAAGAATTTCAAAAGAGCAAGCAAGGAATGGCCCAGAATAAAAAAGTACTGCTTAATACCTTTTATGACTAGTGTCTTTGATTATTTCACTTTCATCCCATTCGCGCGGAGAGAACTGTTCACATTTTCGGTCCTTTTCGGCAGCTTCGCTCGGAAGAATGAACCCGTGGAGTAGTATGCAAATACGGCAAGATAGGGTTCATTGTGTACCTAAGCCATCGATTCAAAACTTCTTTCAGGAGCAGGAGGAGAAACCTTTTCCAACTTCCCAGCAGCAGAAAGCTTCTTTAAGTGGTTATTGTTTACACCCAGATGCGTATTTCGGAGCAAGGCGCTTCCATGAATTCAAATTACGTTTTCACAGTTTTCTGTGAAAAGGGACAGTCGTTGTAAAGGCGAGAAAAAGCAGCTACTATTGCTGCTGTTGTAGTAAGTATTCTTTGGTGGTAGTATGATCTGCAAAAGATTGCTCCTGCTCCTTTTGCTGGTCTCTCCCTTTTTTCTGCGTACTTCTAGCAGTGTGTAAGGAAAGAGTGTTACTTGTGTATGTATGAAGCGGAAGACTGAAAATTAATGGTACTAATGGTTCTTAATGTGTGCGCCCAAAGGTTTTTTTTTTTTTTTCTTATTTCTTTTTACGGTTTCGTCTTGTCACGTTCGTTCTTAGAAATTCAGCTCAGCTTCTTCTTACTCTTTTTTTATTATAACTTTATGCAATCACTCTCTACCATTGAAATTCTTTTGTGGAAATAATTCTATCTCCACACGTGTACAATAACGGCAAAGTTCTAAAGAGTGACATACAGACTGCAAGATCATTTTTTTTTAAGAGTTAAATTTGGAGACTTCCTTAAAAGACATTCCAAGTGGATTTCTTTTTTCCTGAGAAATACATACTAAGTCGTTTCCATGTCTAACGCTTTTTTTATCAGTAGATATAAGTATCTGAGAAGAAAAACATCCAGATGTACAATTTATAATATGTTAGTAAGGGCTTCCTTCTTGTTATCGTCTTAGTTTACCACAATGCTCTTCACGAAGAGTAAACATTGTCTGGAAAAAAAAAGGGCTGTTTCTCTCTCTCTTTTCTTTTTATCTAATATAGGCTTCGGTTGCGTTGAGAAAAAACTTTAAACGGAACCGCAAATCTAGACTCCTCCTGGTTCTTAAAGTTTAACCAATAACAGACGAAGTTTATGCTCATAAATAGTAGTGAGTTTACACTGCGTTTTATCTACGAGCTTCAGAAAGAGACAAGTCGAACCTTATCTGAGTGTCTGGTAACGTAAAACGCGTATATCCCAATTCCCCTTTCACTTCCATTGCAGATACGTCTAAAACAACTATGTTTTGCACAACATCAGTATTGATTGCGAAATGACGATAATATATTTATAAACCACGTTTTTTTTTTCTTTCTCGCAGATAAAACTCAATACCATCGTTATTATTTCCATAAAGAATAGTATATAAAACGGAGTTCTTGGAACGTATCTGCAATGATAATAATAACAAGCCTAAAAGGAAAAGATTCTTTCTTTTCCATAATAATAGAATCATCTGGAGTTACGTGCACTAGTACGAGTTTCGACTTGTCTCTTTCTGAAGCTCGTAGATGAAACGCAGTGCAAATGCAGCAAACATTTCACAAAATGAACATCAATGACTGAAGTGGAGGGGGAAGAGCAAATTACAATGAGAAAAATCTGTCGTATAAAAATTCTATTGACCTTCACGACAAAGCACAGTGCCTATTAATAGGAACCACTGATGCCTTGGCTTAACAATACCGAAATCGGTAGCTAATCTTTTCTCACAAAAAAAGGTAAGTGAAAAGGAAAGATAATGCTTCCGTTTTCTTCTTTTTCGTTTGCTAATAAAAGCCCCTTTTGAATAAAAAGTTTCCGAAATTCATACTTATCAGGCTTAACTTCCTAAAACCTTACTGTATGCGTGAGTAATACTTATACGCACCTCGAAAACTAGCAAAGGTATACACATATACATATATCTATACATATACATACATACAACACAAGCCAGCACATAGGTATACCCGTATATAAATGCTGGCACACGTGGGCTACGAAGGCCAAAGGCACAGAAGCAGAAGCATAGATCATTTGTGGACTAGCACAATAGTTATAATAATATACCCTAAATCGTACACCACATTGACATAACGCGAGGCCTATCCCCTATACCTAGCTGTTTAAAGCTTTTTTAGAACACCATTTATATTCTTAGAGATCCGGCAAAAATCGTTTTGTAAATTTTTTCTTTATATTCCATTGTCAGAAGAAGAAAAAATTTTTTTTTCTCCCGAATTCTCCCAGTTTCCAGTGTTTTTTTTTTTTTTTACTTGCGCACGTTTTTTAAGGCATCGCCCTCTGTATACAAAGTTAGCTCCCTACCGAACAGAATAGATCGGGAAAAAAAAACACAATAGTTTTTTTAGACATATATTCTTTAATACACGGTTTGGGTTGGTTTATAATAGTTAGTCGGGAAGGTTGGTTTCTCCCTTGGATGAATATGGTTTCCATTTTTTTTTTTAAAACATATACATATTTTTTTTTCCACCGTCTCCATTCCGTCGTTACTCATTCCGTGGCTGGTGACATATCAGCTTGAAGCCCATTGGTTGGTGGTTAAAAAAAAACTGATCTGATATAATGGCTGGATAGCTCATTATTCTGTTTTTATCTCGATGTTTCGTTAACCATCATCATGGTTTGAAAACAATCTTTATCACCTAATATCACCACCCCCCATTAGGTAGCGTCTATATATTCCGTCTTCTCTTAGATGTATCAAGATTCTCCCCGTGAATTGTTTATATTTTGATATATCTCAGAGAAGACGGAGTATATCAACCCCGTTATTTAGTGTCTATATTCTGTCTCTTCTGAGATGTATCAAAATATAAACAATTAAGAGGGGATCTTGATTGGCTGGAACTACTGACGTGATCGAATCTAGCCAATCAAATGTCATTTTCCTGAGTAAATTATCCCACGGAAATACAGTTATGAGATGAACATACAGTTATGAGATGAACATACAGTTATGAGATGAACATACAGTTATGAGATGAACATACAGTTATGAGATGAACATACAGTTATGAGATGAACATACAGTTATGAGATGAACATTGATAACATTAACAGCACTAATTTTTGTGATGAGGAAATTATTTGTAATACAGTGCCAACGCTCGTTATAACTACTATGCATGCATTATAGTGGCCGGTACGATAAGACCCAATTTTTTTCCTATTCGTGCCGTATTATTTTCAATCCAATATATCCAAAATCTGTCCTTAAGTGCGTATGATCTATTGTACTTGGACTTCAAGTAAATTTAAAATTTATGATTATTTTTTAATCCTATACATTTCATTGTAAAGCTCACATTATAGCCAAATGAGTGTGGTAATGCATACTGTTTTTATTGCGTCCGAAAGTTTTTGAATTAAGAAGCTAAATGTTATTCGTTTTTAGAACTTCGTATACCCCCCCCCTATACGCCCCCCATGAGGGGGCGAGTGTGAACCGTATATTGTTTTTCACCCCCGGGAGTCTTTATTTAACCTGTTTCGTGTCGAAAGCAACGTTTATTGAAGAGTTTTCCAACGATATAATTCACGTGGGTTAAAAGTTGATTCCATGGGAGAAATTGGCATGAATGTTTCTTAAATATTGATATTTTCATTTCAACATCAATGAAGCATTTTACAACTTTGATACCGCTGTATTCCAGAGAAGTTCTCGTGAAACCCTGTGTTGAAGTATGTCATGCCCGTCATTAGAAAAAGAGCACCCTAATGGTAATTTTGAGGTACGCTCAAAATCAAATCAGCTCAATTTTAACGTTTTAATTAGTTGTTTTATTGAGAAAATCGGTTACTAGAATCGAGAACTCTTCAGATCTGCAACAGGATTGTAATACCTGTTTTACACTGTATCTTAGATTGAGAATTTTAAAATCGTCGCTTAACGCAAATTACGGAAAATAACCAAATAATCTGAACAAAAACAATTCTAATTCTAAATATCTCTACTTATAATGTGTTTCGCTTTCCTTACTCCATAAACTTACTTCCTTTTTTTTTCCTGTCCCTTTTTTGTATCCTATTCAGGAAACATAACTGGGGTGGCAATTTGTAGTGTACTGTAAGTCTCACAGGTGGGGAAATGATACAGCCGGGAGGGACGAAGTTCGTGTGGGGTATAGTAATATGGGTATATATGGTACCTATTGCCATTCGGAAAAGTTCTCGGCGAATGCCCCATTAAATAATGTTCGCTCATATGTTGAACCACTCCACTGATTTTCGGTTTTTGTACTCTTCTCGCTTTTTCTGTACTTGAATGCGTCTTTAGTTCGAACTTAGAAATTACGACTTCGTAATACATATATTTTGTCCCCTCTCCTCATATTCAACTTTTTTTTTTCGCATTCATTCATTCATTCTTCTACTTCTTTCGCTGTCTATTCTTTCTGGGAAGTATTGTAAAAACGGGAGACTGAGAGAGAGAGAGAGAGAGAGGAAAAAAGTTTTCTTCGGGTCCATCCGCTGGGAAAAATAGAAAAACTTTTCTGGGGTCCGAGAAGTTACGAGTTTTTAAATTCCATGTGGGTTGTGTTTTCCGTCGAAGAAGCCCTTGTATATGCTTTCCCTATTATAGCAACAGCTTCTTCTACTTCCATTCGTCCATAACCGACAATACACCTAAGAAATTTATACCCAGTTTCCCATATAAATCCCATGATGTACGTGCCATCCCATATCGCAATTCCCTCAGCTACCTGGTGTATCTAATCATTATATTTCGACTTTTTCAAGTAGATGTCACATTTTACCTCGAACATCCGGTATTACATCAAGCGATATCCTTGGAAAAGATCATGGGAGACATTTTTTTTCGGTACTCATTCACGGTATTTCATAAACTTATAGGTGTTGCGTGTACCCCGCAGATGTTATTCTAATTGAAGTTTCTGAAAGTACCAAAAAAGAAGAAGATATCGTGCATTTATACGCGCCCGAAAATGTATTCTACGTGGAAACTTCTTGAAAGATCTCATGAATACTTTAGAAAAGGTACAGAGTAAAAATACTCTCATCTTATTAAATTATGATGCCATAAATTTCATAGGTTATCTATCAGGTGGCTATCAGACAATAGAACAATAATGATGAAAGTATTAGAAAGTTAAGGTTAAAAAAAAAAAAACACAACACACAATTTCCATCTCTTTCCATACGTATCATAAGTACGCATGGAAAATGGTAATGTGTTAATAAATTTGAAAGTCTTTTGCATAAATGCGTACTAGATGTAAAAGTATTCTCTTTTTTTCTCACGCTCTTTTCATACTAAAAACCCATTATTTTTCATGGAAGAAAGACGGAATGAATACTTAAACTTTTGTATAAAATTCTATTTTAAAATGCAAACGCCTGGGTATCCATGGGTAAATTCGAATAAAATGCAAAAGCCAGATACTGTATTTAAAAGTTTAGTTTTTTATATCTATATCCCAACACGTAAGTATTCATCGAATATACTCACGAGTTAAGAACCAAGTTTCTTCGAGGTACTTTTCTACACAGATTTATCTTCGAAACTTTTTTCTTATAAAAAGTAACCAAAAGAAACTAAAGCTAAATCTTCTTTTTTTTATGAAAAAATCAAAAATATGACATTTAACTATATTGGTTATAAAAATCTTCGGGATATAGAAGTAAAGATAGTTTTTATTCTACCAAATCGGAACACCTTTGATAGTAAAAGAGCACTTTTACCACCAGAGGTATTATCCGATTATCCAGAGTAGTCGAAATGAGCTGGTGTTGTTTAATTTGGCTTTAAAGGGCCATTTACAGTCGGCCCCGCTTAATCGAATAACAGATAAACTGATACTTGCTTATACGGATAAAATCCTTCGGAATCAAAATTTCTCCCATGGAGAAAGACAATGTTAAAGAACTTTCTCCTTGTAATCCAATATTACGATTCACACAAACAACTGTTAATACACATCAACCGCTATGTAACAGAACAAATCAAATGTCCAGGTCGTTATGGCGACTAAAAAATTGGCATTGGTGCATCAAATTTCCTTTGTGTAGTTATACTAAATTTCAGGCTATAAGAGCAGCACAAAATGTTTGGAATTTATAGAAGCATATCTGTCGACATGAAAGAGGGTCACCATGACCTTAAAAAATCAAGAGAAGCATTATTCTGAACCTTTTTATTCAGGTAAAATTTATTTTTGGGGCCTAGATTTCTTTTTGCGATTTGTCCAGCCCTTGTATATAACATTTTTATTGGATGAAACATTAGGAATTAATGGCAAATATGTTGTGAAGTCAGGATTTAGATTTGGAAGTGGACACTGACCTCGAAGTATCTAAGTTGTCTCAAGTAGTAAGTTCATTTAATTATTTTATTTTTATTCTCTGTTGCCCCCATAGAGGGCGCACGTTTTGCAATTAGTGTATGAGAGAGTCAAATGCGGTACAGATGAGTTCTTTTCCTCCTGAAAATTGCACTCCAATAATTATTTTTCTTATAATGCAATCCAAAATCGTTTTTTTTTTCATTGTGACCAGGACCGTTTTAAGAGCATCATGAGCCCCCGGGCCAAGT
Source organism: Pholcus phalangioides (assembly GCF_987345545.1). Lineage (NCBI taxonomy): Eukaryota > Metazoa > Arthropoda > Arachnida > Araneae > Pholcidae > Pholcus > Pholcus phalangioides. Next base: position 31,934,138 of record NW_028301610.1, on the reverse strand, counting down.
GATTTTTCTGAGGCCGTACCTAGAAATTCTCGAAAATTTCACCCGGTTCTAAATTTTGTGCGGCCCCCTCTTCTCTTGAGGCCTTGGACCGTGCCCGGGTGAGCCCATGTATAAAGACGACACTGATTGTAGCCCAAAAAACTGCAAAAGTTGGACATCAGGGTCTAAGTCCAGATCAGTCTTCTAATCTGACTTCTTCGCAGGAAACAATTCCTCTCAGATATTTCATCTTATAACATATCGTATAGCTTCTAGCCCCCCTCTGGTTCATTCTAGCCCCCCCCCCCTCCCTCTAGTCCCCAGAGACGATATCGTCCACTTTGGGAGACGCTGATCTAGATCACTTCTTGAAGTGTGGGCGTCAATGAATCCAGCAGACTAGCAGCACAGGCAGCAACACGGCACCATTGAACAATAAGTTAGCGACCAAGTCACGGCCCAAGAGACCCCCGGGACAAACTGTGATCAGGGCTATGAATGGTTGTGCATAAAAAAAAAAAAAAAAAATGAAAAATGTCGGTTTACATAGCGGCGTGAAATCTTTATGTATATAATGTATATATCATGTAAATATTTTTCTTTTGTCTTGCTTTGTAAATATTTTTTTCATAAACAATAAAAAACCCGCATTAGCCCCCCCGAAAGGGATTCGGCAGTAAATTGTCCCTAGACGATTTGCCGGGGCTATTGTCGGCGAATTGAATTGAATTGGGCGTCAATGAAGATTTGAGCAGTGAAAATCCCATCTGAGGATGTAGATGTTTAAGAGTGCAATGCATTCAACCTGAATTTTTCCGTCAAAATTGTCAAATTATCAAGTCTTAAAAACGTCAATTGTCTTGCAACAACAAAATTTCGTAGAATCTTCGATGCCGCTATAACCGAGTTTGACAGTCAGATATATTACGGATATATCTGTTACGCGGTAAATGTGATAATTCCGGTAATAACTGGTTGTCATGCATAATTGCCAAGCATTTTGGTAAATTTGATAAATTTCCCTAAATTAATCACTTTTATTGGTGATTATGCATAGTACCCAAGTGTCGTTGATAAATTTAATAATTATTTGAAAAAATCATCACTTTCACCAGTGATTATGCATAATAAATTAAATCATTTAACATGATAAATCGTACTATACGATATGTTATACATGATAATAATATATCGATACGTCGATATATTACGTGGATATATCAATATTGATGTATAATATAACGTTATTCATACATTTATTGTATCATTATATTGGGGTACGATCGTAAAATTTGTTATTACATCGGGGTCCGACTGTATTCATATCAGACATACTAGACTAATCAGAAATGTTTTTCATATTCACCAAATTCACCAATCATACCAGGGTATTATGCGTAATCTTCACTAAAAGCTTATTTTTTTTAGCATTTATCAAATTTACCAACGACGCTTGGGTATTATGCATATTCACTGGTAACAGTAATAAATTTTTCAAACTTCCCGAGACGATTGGTAAGCAGTGGCATTGGGCCGGGGGTGCTGTGAGCACCCACAGAAATTTGTAGAACAGGTCCAAACAGCCCCGAAATTGAGTCAAAACTCAAAATTTCCTACATGAAACTGAAAAGGAGCACTCACGGGAACGAAGCACTTCCGACGCCCATGTCGGTAAGTATGCATAGTAACCGATTTATCACATTCATCGCAATACTTTTCAAGTACGAATTCCATTCGCGATGTTTCTAAAGAAAAACAATAAATACTTTGTACCCGGCCCCTTCCACTTCGGATAGCAAAGCTGTAGAAACAAGCGATAAAATAACAGAATCGGAAGACTTTTCCGCGGTTTTTCAAGAAAACATTTTTCCACATCTCCTGTGTATGTATAGGAATAAGTAAGAGAGAGGGAGAAGAAGAGAGGATAAAACCCTCTCTAACACACACACACACACACACACACTCCCTCCCATTCACACACAGAAAAGACGGGCGCTACCGCTCTGGAAACGAAAACAAAACCTAGGCACGAGTGCTCTTTAAATGACACTTAAGAAGTGCAAGCTTTAAGGTGACTTGTGGGTGGGAACTGCAAAAGCTCCCTGACATTCATCTTTGCACTTAGATTTTTTGGTGTCATCAGTGTCAGAAAGGTAAGAAGATGGCAACCGAAGGGGGCTTTCCTCAAAAGCAAAATGAGAATCGACGATGACTGCTATTTAAAAAAAAAAAAAATTACGGTGATAAAAATTAACGATCAGGCGTTATAATGAATCAGTAATATTGATGGCCAATGAACATTCGATACTATAAAAAAATATATTTCCAGAGCACTTTCCGAGCCGTCATCATCATCATTAACGAAATTATTAATTTATGCACGGAGAATGGACACGATGGGACGGGAAAATCATTGCCTAACCCTGAAAAAAAATTCACTAATAATTATTAGAATTTTTTTTTACGGTTAAGTACTTTATTAGAAGCCGATAAGACGACATAGACGTCTTCTCTACCCACGAAACAAGTGTTTAAAAAAAAAAGAAATTTCCAATTTTTTTCCCAATTTAAAGTACTTTGAAATAAAAACTTTTTGAAAACTTTCCCAGAATTAGTAAGATATCTCAATAGCGTTTCCTCTCGTAAAGTTTCAGTTTTTCTAAGGCTCTAACGGTGACGAAAATTTTTTTTTTTGAAATTTTTTTAATACATAACACACACACAAAATACATAAAAATTACACCACGGGTACAAAAAAAAATACAGTTTATCATTTCACCACTTGGCGCAATGCCTTGAGGGAAGTTACAGGAATATAATGATAACAAAAAATATTCCATAACCTAAAAAATTTTCACCCTAATGGAACATCGAAAAAAACTTAATTTTTTTTTTCATTTCTCCTCCCCACAGTATGGTAAAAAAAAATACCACAATTCCGGAATACAGTACTTAGAAACCGGAACGAGGGTGAGAGAGAGAATGTAGTAAGTACTTCGTTTAAATATTGATTTCTCAGGAAAAACTGAGTATTATGTCATCAGGTAGGCGTGGATACATCGAGGAAGCTATCGTTTTAAACTCGATATGTGTATTGAGGTATATATGCATATGTATATAAGCTACATTATACCCCCTCTCAGTTTTTTTTTTGGGGGGGGGATTTTTTTCGGATCGTGTCTTCTCTCTCATTCTAATTTTTTTTTTCTGCTATATATTTAAAATAACCTTAAAAGTGAGAGGGAATGTGTTCCGTCATTAGGCAAAAAAACAAAAATTTGCCAAAAAAAAATGGCTTTTACGGTGAAAACCCCTGCGCATATAGCAAAAGCAAATTTACGCTCTCATGGGAAAAAATGAAAAACACATTAATGATCACGAACTGTTTGCAAATTCCGCGGTTTCTTGAGTAATTGAATTCCACCTTCATTACGGGAGCGTTAGGATTCAGATTTGATTTAATTTGATTTTTTTTTATTTTTTTTTATGGTACGGATGATCTCTCGTTCTCAAGAAAATTGTAGATGAAATTAGTGACATTTAAATAATTTTTTTGACTTTTATTATTTATGTGATTAATGTATTTAGATACTGATCTTCATTGTAATTATGCAGCGCGCACGTAGGTAACGGGGCGTATGGTATTTTACTGGAGAACCGCTGATCCTAGAGGAATACTTCCAGTTAGAAAAAGTATCCAAATAACGTGTAGTACTCGAATGTGTCATTCATGTTGCAAGGAGTTGTTTAGCTCTCTTGAAATAAAATGTTAATTTTTTTATACTGACACCGTACTCAAAAAGCCATCGGGAGAGACAGGGCAACAACTTTGGAACTGGGTTCTTGAACACAGAGTGTTCGTATAAAAGGTTAATATTTTTATTTTAATAACTTAACAACCCCTTGCAACATGAATGGCATATTTGAGTACTACACGTTGAGTACACACTATAACTCTAGAATCAACTGTGCGCCAGTAGAATACCATACGCCCTGTTACCTACACACTCTGTATATAAGGCCTGGATTACACTATAAAAGTTTTGTAATAGTGCTTTGATAAAAGTTGAAAAATACAACCAATGAGCTGATGGGTTACATTCGAGCAAATGCAACCTGTCAGTTTATTAGTTGTATTTTTCAAGTTTTATAAAAGCACTTTTAAAAAACTTTTATAATGTAATCCCGGCCTTAGATAGACTTGTATAGTTATATCAGGGAATATAATTTATTCTACGTATTTCTGATACTGGTAAGATCAGGGTAAAATCATTTAGGAGATTGTTATTTCTAATTCTTTAGAAATTTTACTAGTTATACTGAAAATCAGATTTTAAAAACCTAATAAAACAGCGATTGTGCTTTCAGTTCCTAAATGCTCAAATTTTTATGTATATTTTATGTTGATTATTTTTTCAGTTTAAGACTTAAAAGAGAAGCTTGTCATTGGTAAAGTAAGTAATTTATATAAAATCCAGAACTGTTTGCAAATTCCTCGATTTCTTGAGTAATTGAATTGCAAATTCATTACAGGAACGTTCGGATTCAGATTTTATGGTATGGATGAGCTCTCCCTCTAAGAAAATTGCAGATGAAATATTAGTGATATTTAAATTATTTTTGACTTTTATTAATATGTGATTTATTTATTTTTTAGATGCGATCTTTATTTGTAATTATATTACAGAGACCATAGTAATTATATCAGGAGATATAATTTATGCTACGTACCCCTAACGCTGGTAAGATCAAACTTTTTCAGCGAAAATACTATTTAAAATTATTTAAAAATTAGAAATTACACCAGTTATGCTGAATAACAGTTTTAAAAAAATCTGATAAACCTGGTGCCGAACAGAGACACCTATCGGCGAGAATTTTAATTTTTTGTATTTTTGTATCGATCTATTGTATCGATAAAAATCTGACGCCGACAAATGTTAGGGCGTAAACCGTACCATGGTAAGTCAATTCGTCGATTTTTTTAAAAATATAGTCGAATCCCGTTGTAACGAACTCCAAGAGACCGCTATGACGAAAAAAAAATTCCGTTATAAAGGAATTCCAGGTATTTGCATTGTTCCTATGTAAACTTATCTGGGGGATTAGGAAAGTGTTCGTTAAAACAAAATTTTTTGGCTATTCGTTAAAACCAGATTCGACTGTAATGCAAAATTTATGGGACACCCTGTACATCGGATATCATTCTCAAGTAGTTCTGATGTTTGTATTTACCCCGTTTATGTTACGGTAAATGTGATAAATAGGTTGTTATATAAAACCGATTGTTTTTTATGCATAATAACCAATTGTCATTGGTAAGTTTGATAAATACTTGAAATTTTTACTGCTTTTATCTGTGATTATGCATAATGCCTAGTGTAATTGGTTAATTTGATAAATACAGTATGAGATAAAAACCTAAATGAGTCTAGTACGTGTGATGAATACAGTCGGACCCCGATATAATGATAGCAAATTTTACGATCGTACTCCAATATAATGATACAATACATATATATTATATGTATTATTATGTATATTATATCATATAGTTTAGTACGATTTATATCATGTTTACCAACCACGCGAAGCTTGAATATTAGACATAATCGCAAGTAAAAGTGATATTTTTCAGTACTAATTAAATTTATATACCAACGACGCTTGGGTAGCTATGTATGCATAATCGCCGGCAGAAGTGATAAATTTAGGGAAATCCATCAAACATACCGGAATTCTCGGCGATTATGCATAATAACCGGATTTACCACATTCACCCCCATAACATTCACATCGTATTAATTACGACAAAGCACATCAAAACCTCATTCAATCACGAAGCACTCACCTCGTCCCGTTCCGTATTAAAAATCGAAACGGTAAAACGAACGAACGTACAAACACGTTCCGGGACAAGTCTATAATTTCTTCTTCCACGGAAAAGGAAAAAAAAATAATAATAATAAAAACCACCAAAAATTAGCATATTAAAGAAGAAACTTAACGCTCGGGGAGAATAGAATTCCCAAATAGCAGAGAGAAAATAAATTCCACAAAAACTTTTAGGAAGTTAACACATAGTAAGAAAAGTGAAGCGAGAGAGAGAGAGAGAGAGAGAGGGAGATTGTGGGAAAATATATATATTCCCGGAGAAGGAATCGAACTTGCATTATAAATAAATAAATAAGCAAATAAAATTTTTTGGCAAGAAGCAAAAAAAAAAAAAAAAACTGCTGAAAAGACTGTTTTTGAAACAAACGGTTCTCTCTCTTCTCCCTAAAAATAACTTTAAAAAATAATTTTATTTTGCTATTCGACGCTGTTCTTCAAAATTAAAATAAACGCATTAGTGCTTTTCCACCCCCAGTTTTTAAAAAAAAAATAAATAAAAATTTATTTAATAATAATAAAAAAAATAAACTTATTGAATTATTTTCGCAATTTTTATTACATTACTCAATAATCCCGACGGGAGTTAAAATCGCATTTCTCTTTTATTAAAAAAAATTTTTTTTTTTTTTTTTTTCTGTTTGGAGGGTAAACTGAGCAAAAAAATTATGTTTCGAGCAAAATTTGAGTATGTTTAAAGGGAGGGCTTCGTAATGAAACAAAAATTAAACACTTAAGTGTTGCTTAGAAAATAAAACTTTATATATATTTTTTTAATAAAATAAGGAAAAAATTGAATAACAGTTTGAGAGAGAGAGAGGGTAGATATATATATATGTAAGAAAATTTTGTTGTTTTTTTTTGGCCCTTTCTCCCCCAGAAGAATATTGCCTTGAGGGAGAAACGGGCCATAAAGTCTTACAAGAAGCTTCTTATTCTTGTACTTTCTTAAAATTGTCACCGTTTTATTTTTAAAAAAAGAATTAAATATGTAAAAGAAATTTTTTATTTTTCGGGAAACAAAAAAATGTATAGAAATGTATTTAATTGTGTGAAAGTTTTTTGTGGGAATTGTTATATCCCTTGAGGTTTTTTACCTCTTTTTTGAAGGAAAATTCAAAATAGTCTGGATATGAGATTTGTTTTTTGTTTTTTTTTTATCGAATTCATACATCTCAATTATTTTGAAAATATTCGGAGAAATTGAATTTGTACATCAAATATTTTTGAAGATATATGATATTGAATTTTATAGTGCAGAAATTTTTACATTTAGAATAGAAAGTACGTAGTTTTTTTGAACTCTGAATTTGTCCTAAAAATTTATATAAGTTTTAGATTTTTCAAAAAACAAAAACTTACTTAAGAAAATTTATGCGTTCAACTCAAAATAAAATTATTTTAACCGAACTAATTGAAACCATTTGGAACAACAGCGAAAAAGTTTTCACTGTCCTGAAATGAAATTTTTCATGTGAAGCAGTAGGTTAAATAACTAGTCATTGACAGAGTCTGAACGAAAAGTTGCCAAAACGGGACCAAAATTGGAAAATATTTAGCGCCAAAAACTTTTTTTTTTTTGCTTTGCGTCATACAATGTTTTAACTCGCATTACAATTTAAATTGGTTGTCATTTGAAATCGATAAATTTATTCCGGGAAAGAAAAATGTATTTAATTGTGCGGAAAAGTTTTTTGTGGGAATATTCCTTGAGGTTTTTATCTCTTTTTTTAAAGAAAAATTCAAAATAGTTCGGAAATAAGATTCAATTATTTTTTATTCAATTCATACTATTTAATTATTTTAAAAATATTGAAATAAATTTAATTTCATATCTCAAGTATTTTTCAGATTTATAATGTTGATTTTAATTGAAGTTTCTTTGTAAGTTTTTATTAATTCTAATAATTCGAAATTACACGAAAGGGGGACCAACCTTAAGTATTTTTCAGATTTATAATGTTGATTTTAATTGAAGTTTCTTTGTAAGTTTTTATTAATTCTAATAATTCGAAATTACACGAAAGGGGGACCAACCTTCAGTCACTCGTCGACAATTGACACTGTGCAGTTGACTTGAATTACTCGTCATTGTCCTAACCTAAGAAAAATGTCTCCAATACGGGACCAAAAATGGGACATATAGCCAGGAATGATATTATTTGGCATCAAAGACTCTTATCTTGCTTTGTGTCATACACAAAATGTTTCAATTCATATTACAACTGAAGTTTTTTCTCATTTGAAATCGGTAAGAAGTCATAAAGTCTTTCAAGAAGCTTCTTATTCTTATACTTTCTTAAAATTGTCACCGTTTTATTTGAAAAACAAAATTTTAAATATGTGAAAGAAAATTTTTTTAGGGAAGAAAAATGTATAGAAATGCATTTAATTGTGTGAAAGTTTGTTGCGGGAATTGTTATCCCCTTGAGGTTTTTATAACCACTTTTTCTTTAAGAAAAATTCAAAATAGTTTGGAAATGATATTTATTTTTTTATTGAATTTATACAACACAATGACTTTGAAAATATTCAAATATAAAATTACATTCATATCTTAAGTATTTTTGAAGATATAGAATGTATTTTTTGTAAGTTTATAGTAATTCTGATAATTGGAATTAAACGAAAAAGGAACCAATCTCGTGCCTATTGATACCTAGCAGTAGGTTAAATTACTCGTCATTGCCACAATCTCAGACAAAAGTCACCAACACGGACCGAAAATGGGACAAAAGTGGGTATATTTGGAGTTAAGGCGTGTTTTTTTTTTTTTTTGCTTTGTGTGTCATATATGAAATGCTTTAACCCTTTGCAGGACGCTTTGTTTCTGCAATATTTCACTATTTCACGAAATAACTTGATAAATGTAATTTCTGGGCCTTATAAATGTGAAATATGGTGAGAAATTTTTTTTTTTGCATCCCTGAGAGGAAAGGTGAGTGGTGGTTTAGCGCGTTTGTGCGTGTATATCATGGTATTGATGAATTTTCAAGTTGTTAGTTTTATATCAAAAGGATAACTATAATAATAATTAATCATTTCATTGGTAAGTATTTATATAAAATGAAAATTTTCAAAAAATTTCAAGTTATTAAGAAACACAATGACAAACTAGATAGTTATTCTTATTCTGTTCCGTACGATTTCGTATCAGTACTGAACATGAAAAAATGTGTGAAATAAAATCATAAATTACAGAAAGCTATCTAGAATAATTCGATTAAAATTTGTATATAAAATTAATTCAAACTATTCATTTCTTCTAACTTGCTTTTACAATGCATCAAATTTCTGAAAACATGCGACACCCTTCTGATAAGAACACAATGGCACTTGCGCACACATAGTAATTTTTCAATGGGCATCTGTTTTGTAGTACAAAAGGTACATATCTATGATGTACACTTTACTGGTACTGGGTGATACGTAAGAAGTTTCAGTTTTGAAAAAAAAATTTACGTGAAAATTGTTCTGTGTTATGATAATATAGTATTCAATTGTGTGAAAGTTTTTTGGGGGAATTGTTATATCCATTGTAGTTTCATCTCTTTTTTTAAAGGAAAATTCAAAATAGTTTGTAAAGAAGTTTAAATTTTTTTAGTTAAAAATAGTTAAATTCCTCAACTCAATTATTAGAAAAACATTCAAATAAAATTAAACTAAAATAACAATATACCTCAAATATTTTTGAAAATATTAATTTAAGTTTCTCCAAATTTTCAACTAGTCCTAAAAATTTATATAATTTTTAGATTTTTCAAAAAAATAAAAAACTAGCCACTTTTCGGGAAATTTATGTGTTCAGCTCATAATAAAATTATTAACCGAACTAATTAAAACCATTCGAAAACAACAGCGAAGAAGTTCTCACAATCTTCAAAAAAAAAAAAAATTCACGTGAAATATTATTCTGTGTTGTTATTTGTATATGTGTGTGTGATGGTAGGTGTAAAGATGAGGTGCTTTACGGGAGCACCACGTGCAAAATTTGCTTAAAAGTTCCGTGTGAAAACTAGTGGCTTATGTTAAGAAGGGTTCACCCTATCCTCTGAGTGATGGTAGTCAAGTCGTTTTCTGTGGATAAAGATGGAGTTTTATTTAAAAACTTATTTTTGGTACGCTGCTTCGAGGGAATCATTCTTTCCTGCGCCTCCTCCTGTGTACGCTAATTCACAATTAGTGTTATCCAAGTTCACCTTAACGCAATAAAAAGAAAACGAAGCCCCCCTTTTATAACGTGCTTCCACCCCCCCCCCCCTTTCCTACGAAAATTCGTTCTTTAAAAGGGAAAGAGAAAATCATCTTTCCTCTTTTATAAAGTAGTAGTAACATGGCAGCTCTCAATCATTTCAAAACTCTTTGAAGGCGCAGCAAAAGCATTTCTTTGAAGAAAATTCCACCTGGATATACATACGCCTACCGAAATATATATATATATTAGCTTTTAGACGTGTTTTCTTTTGAGGAAAAATTTTAATTGATTTAGACGAATTTTGTTTCGTAAGTTTCGCCTTGATTTTAATTGCATCAGCTGTGTCTGATGAAGATTGAAAAGAAGCCATTTGAATTTATTTTGTGGGTTTTCGTTGGCTTTTCACTCGTTTCGATCTTTTTTTTTTTTTGGTGATTTTCGTTGTCTTACACTTGTGTATTGCAGAAATGCCAACTTTCCGGGATGGTGTATTCCATGAGAGCAAACTGTAGACAGGAATGTGCAGTAAGGAAACCCTAAGAAAGAGCAAATATTTGGCTTCTATGTTTTTCATAAAAAACGGAAATTATGGGTTCTGGTAAAAACCCAAAAGATAAACATTGATTTCTTGTACATAGTCGAGATCAAGTTTTAGTCTTTCGTGTACAGAAAAACGATAGTATACTGCAAAAGAGATAATTTCAAGTTTAAATGTGCAGTAAGGAAACCCCCCCAAATATTATGTTGTACTTTTCTTAGAAAAACGTAAATTATATATATATAGTGATTTTTGAGATAAAACAAAAAAAATTAAAATGGTAAAAAAGTTGATAAATAAATAAATACGCTCTCGTGTATAGTCAAAACCAAATGTTGGACTTTCACGAATGTTGTATTGCAAAAGAGCAAATTTTAGGCTCCAATTCTCAGCAAGGAAACTCCAAAAGGGGAATTTTTGGGTTCTATGTAATATTTCAGGAAAATGGAAATTATTATAGCTTCTCATGTATTACCGAAGAATAAAAATCAATTAAAAAAGTTCTCGTGTATATTTAAGAATCAAGACTCAATTTCAACAAAAAAGCCAACTTTCAGGGTTTATATATCGCAAAAGAGCAAATTTTAGGATCAAACTTGCGAAAAAAAGCAAATATTTGGTTCTATGTTTTTCAGAAAAGCGGAAATTATATTCTCTCGTGTGTTACAAAAAATAGATAATTGAATAAAAAGTAAAATTAAGCTTTCATATATAATCTAATAGTCTAAATCCACTTTTAGACTTTCATGTGTAGCAAAAAGCCAACATTCAGAAGTGTTGTATTGTAAAATAGCAAATTTTTTAAGCTCAAATCTGCAAATGTGTAGCAAGGAAACCCGAAAAAAAACAAATATTTAGCTTCTGTGTTTTTCAGAAAAACGGGAATCATAACTTCTCGTGTATTACCAAAAAAAAAAAAAAAAATTAAACACTGAGATGTAGCCGAAAAGACATTTTAGACTTTCATGTATAGTCTACTTTCAGGGATGGTGTATTGCTACGATCAGAATTTTAGTCTCAAATGTGCAGCAAAGAAACCTGAAAAGAAGCAAATACTTTATTTGGCATCCGTGTTTCTCAGAAAAACGAAAATTATGCTCTTGCGTATAGTCAAAATCAATTTCTTAGATTTCCACGCATAGCAAAATGGCCAACTTTCAGGAGTAGTTTCTACCAAAACAAAACGGAATTTTCAGGTGTGGTGTCATATTGCAAAAGAGCAAATTATAAGCTCAAATGTACAGCAAGTAAACCCCAAAAATAGCAAATATCTAGCTTATACGTTTTTTCAGAAAAATGTAAATTATAGTTTCTCGTGTAATATCAAAATGAAAAAATAAGCTCTCTGATATATTCAAAATCAACAAATGTAACACACTTTTGTGTGTAGCAAAAAAGCTAACTTTCATCCAAAAAAAAAAAGCAGACTGTATAGGAATAAAATCAAAATATAATTTAAAAAAATAATAACAAAATTATCTATAGAAATTATTTTATTATTATTATTATTATTATTAATCCCTAGAGTAAGAGAGAGAGAGAGAGAGAAATACTAAAATCGTACATTACATTTAATAGCAAGCAGTCAGAGTTCTTGAATTTTAACATAATCAAAACTAATGAGATAATAAAAGTGGGGGAAAAACATTTGCTTTCGAATCCGGTGACCCTCCCTCTCTTTCCTTTATAAATGAATTTTAATTATTGAGAATTTATTTTTAAGAACAAACACACATACATCAAATACGCAATTAGTGCAGGCGCCGTTGAAATTAAATATTTTTAAATGCTTCAAAACGGCAAACGATAAAATCATTATCACTTTGATGGGTTCGGCCATCGTTCTTGTCTTTAAACACTCAACCCTGGAGGCAGAAAATTGCCAACTTTTGCCACTGTTTTCACTCTTCCCTCCCTCCCTCCCAAAAACTTCTTAGATTAATATGCAGTTAAGTCCTGATTAGAATCAATTTTTCTGTGGTTCATTTTCCGTCTTCAAAACATTTTCCGAAATTCATTAAATTAATTTCAGCTTCTTCTTTCTTGTTCTTTTCCTCCTCTTTATCCACTTTTCCTTTCCATATGTATGTGTTGTTTTAGAATACAAATCTTTTCTATTGTTTTAAGAGGGTAAAGAAGGGGAGGGAGGGCTTAAGAAAAATTTTTATCCGAGAAAATTTTGCAAAACTTCGAAGGTTTTCGAAGGGAAAAGGAGGGTTTAAATAGGATTCAGACGCACTTTTAATGAGAAGTAATTGTTTAAAATATACTTTGAGATCAATAATTAAACTTGCTTCTCTTTGCCGTGTGGGGAGGGGCGGGGGCGTTAGTATTGGGATCATTAGTAAAGATTTTTTTAATATTCTTCCCATTCTAATATGTCGGTGTTTTGTTTGTTTGCTTATTCAACTTTTCAAAACCTCTCGTTAAAATGCCATTTGCCACGGTGATTATTTGCACTTTAAATCGATTACTATTGGAATTATTCTTAATATGATTGTTGAATTTATTCCCGATAAACAACGTTATTACCATTTTTTACTTATTTTATTTATTTTTTTTTTTTAATTCCTTGTTGACTTCGGTTCATTTTGAAGGCGTTTTCAATTATTCAGGGCCATTAGCACTTGTTGAAAATTCCTTTTCGAGAGGAATATCGAAAAAAAGATTACGGGAACGGGACTAAATATTAAAATTTTTTGAATATTTGAAAATGATGATTAGAAAGAAGGAAGAGATAGATCGATATCTATGCATGTTAGACATGTTTCTGGAAGCTGCTTATGGTAAAAATAGGTTTGAAGAGTGTAACTCGGTGTTTTATATGACCTCCTTGTGGTCCTGAGATATTTTAACGGGGCCCACGGGTGAAAATGAAGTTGAAGGGGGGAGACGTGACAGTAGGCTAATGGGAGAAAGTGTGAAAGCTTCTATTGTTTTGAAAGATGTCAAAAAAAGGGAGAAAGGGCTTTAAAAAATTTTTATCCGAGAAAATTTTCAAAACTTCGGAGGTTTTCGAAGAGCGAAAGCGTATTTAAATAGGGATGAAAATGAAGTTGAAGGGGGTGACATGACAGTCGGCTAAGGGGGCCCGCAAACAGCTGTGGGAAAAAATTCTCATGTGAAGAAATAAAGCTTCTAAGTGGGATATATGGAGGAAAAAGTGTGACTAGTTCCAGAATTCAGCCAAACTACCCATAGAAGCAGTGCCGTTGCAAAACACACAGCCCACAACGGCCCGGCTGGCTCCCTCGAGTGTATAGGGGGCCTCGTGATAATACGATCTTTTTCTTTCGAAAATAAGTACGGTATGTATATTGGTAGGCAGGTACTTCCAGCCAGGTAAAGGATCCCGATGCTATTAAAATGGTCATGCAAAAGCAGAAGGGCCGTCCGAATGCATGGGCGGCTCATATGCACTGGTACCCATAGGGGCTCTACCATAGACCCCCACGCTCAGTAAAAAAATTACATTATTGGAGGAGCTGGACATTCGCCACCCCTCCCTGTATCCGCTTATGGAGCCCAACACTATAAAATCTGATATACCATGATTATCGAGAGTATGTAAATATACAGGGTGTCCTATAAGTGCTAATTCTGCCTTCATCTCTTCAACAGTTCGTCGTAGAGAGGTATGGTTCTAGTTAAAAAATGCTCAAAATGCGGTCAGAAATCACTCTGTACCAGTTTCGAAAGTGAAAATACAGTATGTCATGAAATAAAATATCTCAATTTTTAAACGGTCCCCCGTCCTCCAACTTTCAATTAGGAAGTTGTTGCCCTGTATCTTCTGAGCAAAACAAAAAAAAATCCATTGTTTTTAATTGCAACATTCGCTGAGACATTTAAATTGGAAAATCCGGAAAACATTGGGAAAGTGCAGCGTAAATGAGGAAGAGAAGCGTTAGTTATGTCGTTCTTTCCCAAATTTTTTTTAACATTTGAATTCAAATATCTCAGTGATTATTTCAGTTGAAAACACAATTTTTTTTTTGTTGGGCTCAGGAGAGACAGGGCAACAACTGCCTAATTGAAAGTTAGAGGAGGGGGGACCGTATAAAAATTTAGATTTTTTTTTATTCTGTGACACATTATTTTCACTCTCAAAACTAGTACATGATGATTTTTAAACATATTTCAGCATTTTTAAAATTGGAACCATACCCAGGGTCATCTTAAGAGCATAATGGGCTTCCGGGCCAAGTGATTTCATTGAGGCCCTATCTGGCAAATTCTCGAAAGGTTCAACTATTTCTCATTTTTCTCGCGCCCCTCTTCTCTTGAGGCCCCCGGGTCGTGCACGGGTAGGCCCATGTGTTAAGACGGCACTAACCATATCTCTACGACGAACAGCTGATGACATAAAGGCCGAATTAGAACTTGCAGGACACAAACCCTGTGTAAGATGTTGCTTCTAGCTAACTACGAGGCCCCAGAACAAATTTTTCTTCCATGGGGCTCCTGATATTAAAACAGCCCTGCATTTGAATCTCCAATGAATCAGGGATCAGGAGATCGACTTCATTTAAGAAATTATTGTTCGCTGCAAATTCTCTCAAAAAATCACTTTAACATGTAAGAAGGGTTTCGAATGCGGGTGGAAGAACCCCTGGCGGAGACAATGGGGCCCAGAGAAGAAAAAATTGTCAAAGAGGGCCACGGGCGAATAAAGGTTAAGAAACATTTGTGTAACTCAGTGTTTCTCAATCTATGGTTCGTGGTCCGCGACGATGGCATAAGTGGTCCGCTGGCAGACCTGATAAAATTATTCACCCGTTGTAATTAATATCAGTAATATGCATATGGGTTTAAAATAAAATTATAACTTCATACTTATGTTCACCATCATGGACGGAGATACGGGGGAGGGGGGGACAGCGTCAAAGATGGAGCCTACTGATCTAATGTATATGCGTATATATGAATTGACATCATCATTATCATGGCCCCCCAGCAATCATCATCGCGCCCCCCACACTCTCACGTCTATCCCCGCTATGTTCACCACACGCCATCGAGCAGAGTGCCGGAATTGCGATCCTAAATACGAGAGATCACCGAATTTTGCCAAAAATTGCAATTTATTGCCTTAAATGCAATTTGCTAATTACTGCTAGAATTGCCAAAGAATGTGGAAATAAAAAGCTGCTACAAATCGGGCGAAACAAAAAACTATTCCACGAAAAAAAATATTCAAATATGATCTGACGACCCTATTTCATTGAGAAAAATAAATTTCTGTGAACGTGATCGTAAATAATACTCCGCAAAATACGGGACATCCCAATTGTCATCAAAAACATTGCCAGACGTAAGCAAAATCACCAATAGCTATTAAAATTCTGAAGAAAAAAAAATTGAGAACGAAACGTTGAACCTGACAAATATGTAAGGTGAATGTTTATAAATTTGCCATAATTATCATAATGATATTATGAAAACGCTGTGTATTCACGATTTTATTAAAGATCACAAATTCAAATGAGTGCCGTTGAAAAAACGAGGCAAATCTATTTTAAAAAAAATCAGAACAACGAAAATTACAGGCGTGTGTCCCGTAATACGGGACAAAAATGGTCCGGACTGGTTTGTTTCACTGGTTCTTGTTTTCCGAAAAGGTTGAGGAACACTGGTGTAACTAACACTTCACGGAAGAGATAGGAGGTAAGAAAAGGCTCCAGTTAGTCGACTCGACAGAATGAAGTAGCGTATGGTTTTCTCAAGCTCCAGAAAACTGTACGTTGATCATCAGTACATCACTCTCAGTAACGGAACACCCAGCAACATATTTCACCTTGTTATCGCTTCCTTTTTGACTGTCCACCATCTCCATTACCCGTCCCTTCTCTTCAAGCTTATTATTCCCGTGGCTTCTTCAGAAACTAAATGTTGCAAAGGATAAAAATCTCGAAAAAAGCTCTTCTTCTTCCGTTTTTTTTTTCAAGAGAAAGAGAATCTATTTCGGAAATGAGCATCTGCTGTTTTTTTGGAAACTGGATAAATATTGAGCTGTTTTGTACTGGCCTCAAAAAAAAAAATTGAGAGGGTATGTGAGCTTTCGAAAAGAACACGTAAGAAAAAAACGACTAACGGGTTTCATGAAAAACATTATTAGGCTTGAAATGCCTTCGCGCGATCTTGACTAGACTCGTGACGTTTGATTACAGTGGAACTTCGGTTAATGGGGGGGATTCGGTTAACGAGCAAAAGATTTCAACAAATGTTGACTCGGTTAACGAGCGATGATTCGCATTACGAACAAAAATCTCGTGCTTCGTTTATTTATTTTCACGTTATCACAACTGAGCTGATGGTTTTTCGCTTCAGTCCACGCGCGTATCGTGGAATTGTGGGTAATATTTTCCCCTATAGTCTCCGGTCAGCGTGCCTCGCTCGGAAAATGAACGCACGTGCGAGAGCGTGACTGTTTTCGAAGTAGATGTAGCATTTTAGCCACGCGTATGGTGCGCTGGAATTTTTTTTTTTTTAAATCCTGCTCGGAGAAAACTGTAGGCTGATTGTATTATTGACTTGACTTTGAGGGACTAGAATAGGAGGAAATTGTTGAAGAGATTGTGTTCCTCGGGGAAGACTATGGGACTGGAGGCGCACATGTGTGAGAGGATTACATTCAAGAACTAGTGGTAGAACATGGATAGGAGTTAACCGTGGATGAACTGATAGATCTCTTTTGCATGCAACAGCTAGAGTTTATGGACGGTATCCCGTCTGAGGAAGAGAGAAATGAAGAGAAGTCCCTCACTTCAAGTGAGAGATGTATAGAATGTGGAAATCTGTGCAAAATTTTGTAGAAGAAAACCAATCAGATAAAGCTGTAGCAAAGTGAGCAATGAATTTGTCCAACGACAATGTAATTTCCCAATTCCGAAAAATACTAAAAAAAAAAAGCGGAAGCAAGTGTCACACTAGATAGATTTTTTTTCAAAGTCACACAAAAAGAATAAGTTTTCAAACTACAGATAGTATTTAATACATTATTATTGTGTTGTATTATATTGATTGAATGCTGTTTTTTTCATTTGTCATTTTTATGTGAATGAATAACTGCAGAACAAATTTTTCGTGTTTCTATTATTCGTTATGGGAAAGTTTGATTCGATAAAATATGAGCGATTCGGATAACGGACACGTTGCGGAATAAATTAAGCTCGTTAACCGAAGTTCCACAGTATTTCATATTAGATCGAAAATAGTTGTTTAAAGCTAGTCTTCATGATGGCCCCAAAAAAGCATTCGACATGCTTAACCATAAGCACGTAAAAATCTTTGTCTATCAGAGAATTTCATTTCATCCGACTCGTGAAGCAATTCAAAAAAGTTTCATAATTTTCAAACAAGGAAATAAGTTGAAATATTTACAAGTTTGAAATTTTTAAGCATTGTACGTTTGCGTTGATTTCATCGATTTAAATTTAGTCCTTAATGAAGTAATTTAGCTCTTTTTTTAAAGCCGATTTTCATGATGCCTATGCCAAACTATGAAATAAAATTATAAAAATATTTCATAATTTTCAAACGATAAGAAGTAATTTGAAGCATTTATAACCATGATATTTTCAAATTCTGTCTGTTTATAAATTTTATTATATTAATTAATTTATTCATATTTAGTCCTTAATGAAGTTATTTAGCTTTTTTAAAGCCAGTTATCATGATCGTGATATGCTAATGCATGAAAATCGGCCAATAAGCGAATTTTATCTGGCTCGTGAACCAATCTAAAAGTATTTCACAATTTTTAAACTGTTGGAGAATTAAGGTTAAATATTTATATAAGTATGAAATTTTTGAGTATTGAGTAATTTATTTCATCAATTTTATCCATGTTTGGTTCTCATTGAAACGATGCCTATGAAAAGGATTTCATATGCTAATTTATAAATGCATGAAAATGCATAATTCTCTAAATGCATCGGCCTATTAGAGAATTTTTTCCGACTCATGAAAATATCTAAAAATATTTCGTAACTTTCAACTGATATGAAGCAAGGTGAAATATTTTTAAGAATGAATTTTTTAGTATTGTACGTTGAAGTTGATTTCATCAATTTTTTTATTCATATTCAATCCATTCATCAAGTTATTTAACTCTTTTAAAGCCGGTTATCAGGATGCGCATGCTAAACCATGAATGCACAAGAACTGATCTATTAGAGAATTTTATCCAGCTCTCGAAGCAAATCTAAAGAATATTTGATGATTTTCAAACGGTAGGAAGGAAGTTAAAATATTTATATAAGCATGGAATTTTCTGGTACTGTACGTAAAAATTGATTTTTTCAATCATTTTACTCGTATTTAGTCCTAAACGTTATACAGCTTTTAAAAGTAACCCTGGGTGAAATTAGGTAAAATTCTGATACATACCTGATATGTTGCATAAATTTTGGCAAAAAAATTAATAACTAATATTATCTGAACGATAAAGTTCAGTAGTGTTGTAATGTGTGACAAAGAATGTTATCACAATAGATGGCGCTGAAAATCAGAGCTGGACATACCCCAGGTGCCAGGTCAGCATGGCGACTAAAAAATTGATATTGGTGCCTAAAATTTTATTTTTGCAGTTACTAAATTCGAGGCTGAGAGCAACACAGAATGTTTGGAATTTATAGTAGCATATCTGCCAACATGAAAGGTCACCATGCCCTGAAAAAATCAAAATTTCTTTAATATTTGTCCAACCCTGCTGAAAGTAAATCCTGGGTATTTTTTTGTTTGTGGATGAATGTGATTTTCATCACCGCAAGATGCCGTCCCATGAAATAGAAACTAGTGGTGACACTTGTCACACGTTAACACATCTTAAACACCATTGTTTCAAACACGAACAGAGTAAAAAATTCCAATCATTCTTGAATTTCGGTTGAAATCGCATAATGTTGACAATTGAAAAACTACAGATGAACCAAATTTTCCAAATAATAGCGTTAACTCTTAAACATTGAATTCGACGAAATGATTCTCACAACATATCACGAAACTAACGCTAACGTATGGTTTCATTTAAGATTGTACTAAAGGTGAATAACCCATATAGTGTTCCGGGATCCCATTCACAGAAATGGCTCAGACAAATCCAGGGAGAGAGCGAACTTGAAAAGATGCACAAATATATTCACTTATAAGAATGTGATTCTAAAGAGCAAGAAAGGCAGAAAAAAAGGCGTCCAAAGAATAGGGAAGTCTTAGAATTAAATAAAGAATACTAAAAGATAAAAAATCTTGTGCAAACATAGATTTGCAGGTGTGAAGATTTTGTTATTTTTTCCCGTTATCTGTACAGGCACCACACATACACACAAAAAGGGCAATCTCTTGTATTTCTGGTGAAGCCCCCCTCAAACTATTGTGACTCTGGTTATACTTCCATAACGGAAATATACTCGGATATATATATAAAAAAGAAACTCAGTGTTTTTCCTTCTCGAAGCTTAAGAAGATTCACAAATGGGGTGTATGGTTCCGAAGAAGAGAGAGAAAAAGCTTTAAAGCATACATTGGGATCAAATTCAAATGTTTAACTTTGCCACGCTGATTTCCGGTAGGTGATATCAATCCAATGACGTCCCATGTCGTTTCTAAGTGGCATTTCTCCTAGATCTGTTTCATTGGTGAATATTGAGGGGGGGGGGGGGAAAGTACGTGGGATGCTTGCTCCAAAAGATTTTAGCAGCAAATTCATTTTGATAAGAATAAATCTCTACGTTTTTTCCGTGTTCGCTCCTAGCGTGAGTCAGACGCGGATCCAGAGCTGGGTAATATGGGGGGAAAAAAAACTAGTCAACCCTCGGTTTACGAACTTGATTCGTTCCGATAGTCCGTTCGTAAACCGATTTGTTCGTAAGTCGAAACAATTTTACCCGTAGGAATCAATGTAAAATGAATGAATCCGTTCTTGGGACTTTGAAGATTTCTGGAATATGGAACATTAAATTTCGTTTCTTTCAAGAAATGAAATGTAAACGATGCTAGGGTAATGTCTGGATTCGTGAATAGCACTTTTAATCTCAGTGTCAAAGTCCTCAAAATCGCCACCCGCAACACAATTTGGCCGGTATCTTCCAAACGAAATTCATGATCTGTAAAACAATTGTTGACAAGCTCTGTAAATAAGAACTATGCAATTTATGATGAAACAACTATGTTTCTAGAAGTCACTGACCGTTAATTCTATAAAAGATATATTATCGAAAACATCTTTTCTTCTCTCAAAGGTTTATAAAGTTTGAAATGACCTGCTAATCTATGGGCTGGATAAGAACAGCATAAACGAGGGAAAGAAGAGCGTGTTAATTTAAGCTGTTTTTCCCCAACTTTTCTCCGATTTTTAAATTCAAATACCTCATCGAACACTGCACTTATAAACGTGGAACTGTTCTTGTTGGCCTCGGCAGAGACAGGGCAACCACTTCCTAATTGGGTTTTTGAGGACAGGGTGTTCGTATAGTATAAGTTAATTCTAATATTTTGATAACTATACAATCCCTTGTAACATGAATGACGTATCTGAGTTCTACACGCCATTTGGATAATTTGTCTTAATCGGAAGTATGCCTCTAGGATCAACGGTTCGCCAGTAAAATGCGGCAAAGGAAATAATGAATAAGGGGAATTGGGAAATTACGGACTCCCCCTGTATATAACTTAGAAAGACAAAATCTTCTATGTCTTTGCAGAACATATTTTCGCACGCACAATGACCGTAATAGTCTTAATTAGGGCTGCTAGGAACTTCCAGACTGACCCACGTACACGCAACTCCTAAGAAATTTTACTCGCCTCTCTATAGAGGACTTTAACCCTAAGAAGTGAAACTCCGAATGCTCTTTTCTTATTATTATGATCATCATTCCCACTTCTTCCTCCTCTGCCATGTGACTTATACTTCAATGAATCCGCAACGTTTTTCCGGTCACTGCAGATCTATGTATTGAAACCGGGTCATCAACATCATTCCTTCACCAGAAAAGGACGCTCCGTTAATGACCATGAAGTAAATGGTTACCAAAGAAAAGACCAATGCTTCCGTCTATTTTACTTTGTCGTTTTTTACTCTGCTCCTTCCGGAAAGTGGGAAAATATCAGGAGCGGGAATATAGGGAGATATATATATATATATATAAAAGAGTCATGCTTCTGAAGCTCGACGGGCTAGAAGACAACCATCTGATGGAGTAGCTATGACGGCTGGTAGCAGCTAAAAAAGCGGGTAACTCTCCGAATGCTCCATGATCCATCATATACACCCCACGGTCTGTCACAAGTCGCGCCCATAGTAGGCGTGAACCTAAAGAAACCATGGACAGAGAAAAAGTTTCTAATAAGAAACACACAGCTATTATCCAAAAAATCACAAACAACTACTTTTGTGAAATTTTTCTTTTCTCCCGTCATTTTTTTGTGGAAAAAAAAAGTATTGTAATTTTTTGGTTACTATAGAGAGAGAGAGGAGTTGGTTCCCATGTCACTGTTGCTCCATGTCTCCTAATTTTTTTTTATGTACCGTTTTTTTTTCTCATCCGTCCAATCACACAACATGAATGTGTACATGCATGGTATGGTTATAGTAATAAAAATAACATTCAAAACTTTTCTCTACAGCAGGAAGATATGTGTCATTGACGCGTTACTTTTGTATTTAATAGATGAAGTAGCGAAAAAGAACGCGGCGTTTTTATGCGTTAGCTTAGAGGAGGAGCTGTATGTTGATGGATGAGAAGTCTTTGCAGAATATGACCGATTTAACGGCCATCATCCAGCCGTGATTTGGGAAAACATCCGCTTTATGATGATACTTAACGTTTGCCGTCTTCTAATCGTTGGAAATCTACAGCCACGTTGAGGATTCATTGAGGAATTTCCAAAAATACTTCTACTACCGGGGATTTCCCCGATCATTTTTGAGTCACAAGTTCATCAGCAGAAGGGCATCAACATCAGGACTGTTTTTACCAGACGCGGGGCCCAACGGAGTGCCTTCGAGAAATAAATAACTTTCACGAATTCATTATAAATATTATTTAGAATATTCATAAGCATAGCCGACTTGTTTTATTAAATACTATATTTATAATAATTAACCTCTTCAAGAGCGGGTCAGATGCGGCCGCACCTCTTCCGAACCCTTAATGTTAGCTTTGACTCATACGGCCACTCTCTGACATATTCCAAAGCTGAAATCAGCTGAATGCTAATCCTCGAATACAACTGAATCGCTTCCATCCAAAAAGGGCATTAGTCAGAAAAACTATTTTTTTTAGAAAACAGCAAAAACTGTTCAAGACTGTATATATAACCTTTTTTGAATAAATTTTCTATCTTTAGCAATGGGTATCTTTCACAAAGGCACCACGAAATGATGCCCTTCCGACAAATAACGCATAAAAGCATGTACTGAAGTGGGAAGAAGTAAATTTTTGGAAAAAAGGACTAATATTCCCCTTTTTTTGCATAAAGTGATTCCTTCAATAAGATGTTTAAATTAATTAAAGTGTCGATCAATGTCTCACAGATACAATTTCGGGCTTAACATCAAGCTCTCCAAGGTGCTTCTGTGAGCACCGAGGTGATTACGAGCAACAGGTTAAAGATTCCTTTTTACTCTATCTCACTGTTACTCGAATATTTACAAATGCAGTGTTTATATTCCGTCTTCTCGGAGATATACCATATACAAAAATATAAACAGTAGAGGGGTGGGTTGATTGGGTGGAACGAGTCACGTGATAAAACACAGCCAATCATTATTTCCTGTATACGTTTCGATTTCGCGGTGAACGGATTATAGTTATGAGATAAACAGTGGTAACCATAACAGCTGTAATCAATGTTATAGTTGCTGTTAAGCAAAGAGAATTGTTATAATATGATATTTATACTACGAGACTTGAAACTTTTTCGTGTTACTAACACTTTCAATGCCCGTTATTCAAAAAAAGAGCACCAATATGAGTAACGCTCAGGTATTTTCAAATCCATATCAGCACATGCTGAGGACTTTAAAATAGGGTGTTTAAATTAATTGAGGAGTGTATAAAATCAAACAAAATCACCAAGCATTCTTGAGTGCTTCGGTGTGCATTCGTAGTGCTCGTAAGCAACAGGTTGAATATGCCTATTCAAGATAGATGCTGGTAAAAATATGCATACTAATAAATAAAACCTAATGGCAAAATGTTAATTTTTTCCGAGAAATCCATTCAGTATTTATCATGTTGTTTTCTTAATTTATTAGCAACCTTGTCCCCGTTGTTCTTTATTTCCTTACAGTCTACCCCCGTCCCCGTCTCATTGAACATGAATGTCTGGAATTTCCTTGGCTAATGATAAATCACTAAGTTGCACGCGCCGCGTCAAAGTCAGCAACATTCCGTCTACGGGGCCAGTGTTAGAAAAAGTATTTTTGGTGGCTGTTTTTATGGTCCTTTTTTTCTCACATAAAAGCAACGCTACCACATCGTTATGGTTGTCAAAATGATATTTTCAAGTGGTGCGAGTTGTCAGAAGAGAAGATAGCATCGAGTCAAACGTGTGTAACTCAGATGGAAAGAAACTCGCCAACGGAATGGGCCTCAGTCACAAAAAAAGTACCACAAAAACGTAACTCAAAGATATTTACGAACCAGGACCAGATTACAAGATACTGGTTCATGACATTTGAAATGACTTTCACGATTACCCTGGCTGATGTTTTCAGTATGGATATGTGTGTGAGTGAGCGTCAACCTAATTCATC